>NC_134406.1:261085858-261388358 GCF_038048845.1 Mixophyes fleayi | reverse complement strand
GTTCAATTCCTGAACATGGCCTTATCTGTGTGGAGTTTGTATGTTCTTCCCGTGTTTGCGTAGGTTTCCTCTGGGTGCTCCGGTTTCCTCCCACACTCCAAAAACATACTGGTAGGTTAATTGGCTGCTAACAAAATTGACCCTAGTCTGTGTGTGTGTGTGTGGGAGGTGGTGGGGGGGAAGGGGTTAGGGAATTTAGACTGTAAGCTCCAATGGGGCAGGGACTGATGTGAGTGAGTTCTCTGTAGTACAGCGCTGCAAAATTAGTTGCGCTATATAAAAAAAATGATGATGATGATGATAGCTTGATGTACAAGACAGAGAGTCAGTGGCACAGATTTATAGCTGACTGTCTCAAGAAGGTTGATGTGCTGCCAATATATGTCGCAATTAGGCTTTTGCTCCGGCTGTACTATTAATCTTTGTTTTTTGTTTTTTTTTAAATGGGACGATGTGTATACTTTATTTGGATCAGTGACTCAATTGGACATAGGATGCCAGTTTGCCCAGAGTAGGCGTGTAACTGGATGTGCCATGGGCAGACCATCTAAATGCATTGCTTTTGACTCTTAAGTCATTAAAGCTGGTGAGGTTAGACTTGTTTTAAACCATTTTCTGATGTCTGCACCGTAACAAGCCATACACACTGTAGCTATTGCAGCTGCACATTTTAACAGTGTGATTACAAATATCATCCTGTAGTGTTTGAGGAGAGGTTAACTGTAACAGCTCATTAAGTTTGCCTTTTTAAATTGAGTTTCTTTCTTTTTTTTCCCTCCGCATTGTGGCAAGCAGCACGCCTAGACGTACTGCATTGTACAATATTCTGCCTACGCTGCAGTATCCCAAATGACATTTTTAATATACATACTTGTTCTATTGCTTTGAGGTATTCAAGTACATAAATGTTAGTATTTGTGCTCTACAGATTAAAATATGTTCTTGCCCATTCCGTAGACAAATTTAGAAGTGTACTGTACCTCCGCATTATCCAGCGAGGCACCGCAAGCTGATAGGAATACCATTAACTGTGTTATACATTACATACAATTTGTCAGCCTTGTTGCCTTTTTGCAGAAAATAATTTAAATGAAATATGTTTTCAAACCTTATTTGGATTTCATGCTTCTCAACCCAAGTCATTATTACCTTTCCCTTCCATTATAATCTATTTCCAAGCAAATGTCACCCGCCGCTAATGAGTTCATTTTCTGAATTTAGGGACTTACAAATCTTGTCTAATGTGCTCATGTTGATTAAAGAGAGTGAGAAACATACATTATTTTAAATGCAGTTTTACTTCTGGGCCTGAATCATAGATCAGAAGTGCCAGAGAGCGGCAATTTGGTCTTGTTGAATTGCCGTATTAAAGTTGAAATTCATTTCAGATTGAAAGTATGGACGGGTGACGGAAAGTAATAGTTGAAGCGGAGAATCAAAGTTATTCAAGGAAAAGTTTGCTCTAAAGTACGTCATCTCTAGATAACTTTGTTTGCTTAGTAAAACAGGGGGCTATTTAGCAAAGGGTGAGAAGTCCATTTGCTGGCAAAAACGGGTGGTTTTGTAGGTGGGAGAGAGCTTATTTTCGCTTCACTCTATGTACTAATGGGATTAGCGCAGACAATAACGCGCAGACTACAACCATCCACTTAGTGTTCAACGTGGACGGCTGAAACATACTAGTTTACAAGATGCAAAAATGTTTTCTGTTTCTCCAAACGTTAACTCCATCTCAGGATGGATTGCCCACTAGCAGGTAAACAGACCCCTAAGGAGCCTAAAAACCCAACTTCTAAATCCTTCGAAGGGAGGTCATGTGGCAAGTACATGGGGCGTTTCACAGTGGGGTCAAAGTGATGTGATTTTAGACGGATCGCACTATTTCATACTTGCCTACTCTCCCGGAATTCCTGGGAGGCTCCCGGATTTCGGGGAGTCCACAAGGACTCCCGGAAGGGTAGGCAAATCTCCCGCATTTGCCGAAACTCACAGCATTGAATGGAGGGGGCGGGGCTTAATTGCATCATAGGCTCCACCCCCTCCATTCAATACCGTGAATTTCAGCTTTTTATAGTGGGGGCGGGGGTGTGGTGCCGCAGCCATGTCACATGTCTTCTGCCCCGGATCTCCTGGGGGAGAAATATTAAAAGTTGGCATGTATGCTCTATTTAGGCCCCCGTCCTGCCTTCTTCACTATGTACAGTTTGGGATCATCAGCATCATCAACATTTATTTATATAGCGCCAGCAGATTCCGTAGCGCTTTACAGTTGGGAACAAACAGTAATAAAACAATACTGGGTAATTCATACATACGTAGAGGTAAGAGGGCCCTGCTTGGAAGCTTACAATCTATGGGACAATGGTTTGATACACAAGGGATCCAGGTGAAAGGCTTGCTCTCTCAGTGGGCCCGGAGAACTACCTGAAGTTCGGGAGTTTTTCAGACATACTGGGAGAGTAGGCAAGTAAGATGCATGCCATAGAGAATACGATGAAACGTTGCTTTGGTGATAACGGCAACAAAATTATCTCCAAGTAAGACTAAGCTCATCGGTACAGCCACTTATCGCCTCTGCTGTCTGAGCAAATTCTTGTATTTTTCTTGTGTTTTTCTAAAAATATTTTATCATAAGCGGCAATAAAACATCATACTTATTTTCAGTGTGGGAATAATTTTGCTCAATAGTTGTGTTTATGAAAGCTCCTTATATCATTTTCCATGAGCCGCTACCGAAACTGAAATACGACGCATGACTCCTAATGGTTCTTGGTAGAAACATAGGTGCATTTGAGCAACAAAAGGAAAGCTGTGTGCACCTGTGTGTTTTGCACAAAAATAAACTGAATTAAAAAATCTTTTAGAAGTTCAGTTCCTTCAATCTGATATTTTATTGCGCTGATCAGGGAAGAAGGTAAAGAATTTAGGCTGTATTCAATGAATAAAAAGACTCCCTTCCTGACTCCAAAACGGCATATCATCACCATTTATTTGTATAGCGCCACTGATTCCGCAGCGTATATCAATTCTTCCTCGTGTCCACATTTCGGTCTTATTAATTGCATTTAGGTAAGAGGACATTCACACAGTTTATAACGCTATTTCTTCAGTCTGCAAATACCTTAGTACTTACTGTAAAGAATTCTTTAGCTATAAAACATTTTTTGCTTTAAATCTCTGTGAATGTCCCTGTGTTCTTTGGACACGTGTATTTACACAGGGTTTGATCAACTGCGACTTTTTTGTCATTATAAAATTATAAAGTCATCACTTATTACTTACTATACATTATCTATCTTCAGAGGACATATGACCATACTGCTCTCCTGTGAATCTCATCATTACATAGCAGAGGGATGGCGTCACTGCTCCCCCTGCCGCACTGGCCACATGACCTCCCCTCCGAGGTTCTAAAAGTTGGCAGATATACATAAGACCCCAACATTTCCTCTCCCTTGTTATACAGGTCACTGGGACACGTATATGCTAGGTGCAGTTTTATGTTATCTCTGGGTTTCCTCCGGGTGCTCCGGTTTCCTCTCACACTCTGAAAACATACTGGTAGGTTAATTGGCTGCTATCAAATTGACCTTAGTCTCTCTGTCTGTCTGTCTGTCTGTGTGTGTGTGTGTTAAGGAACTTAGACTGTAAGCTCCAATGGGGCAGGGACTGATGTGAGCTCTCTGTACAGCGCTGCGGAATTAGTAACACTACAGGGGCAAACGCAGGATTTGTAGAGGGGGGTTTCCACACCACGCCGCCAGTGGGTGTGACCAGCATGCATGTGGGTGTGGCTATAATTTTATACAGTGCTTGGCTGCTCTCCAACTCTTCCTATCCCCATAATATACATGGGCAATGCTGCGTATACTACTGTTAGGTGCACACAGCTCTCCCTTTTCAAGCAGAGCCATGTGAAGCAGGAGCAGGGTCCAGCCACCTCAATTATACAGTGCCCCAGGCTTGGAGGGGGGTTCCCAGGCACTAGGACCCCCCCTCGGTTTGCCTATGGGCTATATAAATAGCTGATGATGTTGACGATCCCTCTCTGCAGGCTGTAACAGGAGTTATGTCTGCCACATCTTTGTCTGCTTGTTTCATACCTCTCAAATGTTCCGATTTATAAGTGAGGGCTCTGGCCTTCCGTCCCACCTGCAGACATCTTTGTCCTGTGGGTCAGGTAGTTGGGAGGTTTGTCTCATTCACTGCTCCTCTCTATAGTAGAGCAGCTGGTGGGTATGGCACTGAATGGGTAATTGGAGGGGAAGGAGCAAGGTTTGGCTATGCCCCCATTGTGACGTGTCCGTGCCCTCATGTCCCAATTCAGTGGGAGGTATAAGGTATATCATTGTCATATTTTGAGGCCTTTAAGGACATGGCCAAGGCCCCAATTACATTATAATGCATCCCTATGATGTCACACATGTACATCACCGTTAGGCCACGCCCCCACTGATTACATTATACCCATACCTATAATATCACACATATACATCACCGTTAGACCACGCCCCACTGATCACATTATACCCTTACCTATAATATCACACATGTACATCACCGTTAGGCCACGCCCCACCGATTACATTATACCCGTACCTATAATATCACACATATACATCGCCGTTTGACCACACCATCTGATTACATTATACCCATACCTATGATGTCACACATATACATCGCCATTAGGCCAAGCCCCCTGACTAAATTATACCCATACCAATAATATCACACATATACATCACCGTTTGACCACACCCTCTGATTACATTACACCCATATCTATGATGTCACACATATACATCGCCATTAGGCCAAGCCCCCGATTAAATTATACCCATATCTATGATGTCACACATATACATCACCGTTAGACCACACCCCCTGATTACATTATACCTATATCTATGATGTCACACATATACTCTACATCACCGTTAGACCACACCCCCTGATTACATTATACCTATACCTTTTGACGTCAGACATATACATCACCATTGGGCCACGCCCCCTGATTACATTATACCTATAATGTCACACACGTGCATTATTGCCATTAGGCTACAACCTCAATATATTGTACTGTGAGAGGATCATCACGTGTTAATCAGGGGTCGATTTATCAGTGGGTGAAAATTTTACAGGAATTTTTGCAAATTATAGGGCTTGTTTTTTGTTTTTCTTCTCTTCGCCCTTTAGATGAAAGTGTTTCTATCTGTGAAACCTAATCTGTCACTGGCGATAAACCCTGGTGTTTGCCTATCTAGCAAGTATCGTGGCGGCACTTTTATTGCCCCAATACATGTTCTTCTGTTATCACCATTTCAACTTATACATATATGTGGTTTCTATATTCAGAAGAACAAGCTCATGGACAATATTTTTTCCATTATATTTGGCTGATTTCCCTACATAATGCTCATGAAATAAAGATATGTATTACACTACGCTACCAAAAGCAAGTCCTATTGGCTATAGTGTGAAAATAAACAGTATAAAATTGACATAAACTATGATATAAGAAAAAAAAATCCCTTTGTAACTTATCCCAAAAATGATGAAAGTTGATCTGGTTATGAAAGTTGGAAAACCATCCAGTCATGATGTGGTTAAAAAAAAGAGTTATTTTTACCTGCTACTTGTAAATGTAGTTTTTTTTTCTTTAATTTATCAGTGTTTTGTTATTTCTTTGTATTTTGCCCGGTAATATAGTTTTGAATGTTTTTTTGTTTTCTAGCTAGGCAGAATTTGTAGTTTTAATAAATGTTTCATTGGTGATAACAATTCCACACTATTGTATCCCTAGGCCGCTCTTTATAGAATGTCCCCCTTGCAGCTGATTGGAACTGCATCGGTCTTATAGCTTGACTGGTGGTTAATGAAAGTCCTTCATTATCACATCAAGGACTTTCCGTGTAAATTACGCAGCGTGAGCTCAGAGCAGTCAGCGAGGGGCAATCTCAAGCACGCGCTGCTTTTTTATGATTACTTGAAATGTATTTAAATTACATCTTACAAGTAAGGCTAGGGCTAGTCAGTGAAAGCAATAGAGAGACTCAATCAGCTATCTCTTCCCAATCAGGTGTAATTATTGCGCTATAATCATACTATACGCCTTGTCCACAGCATGGAGCGGGTGCGGAATAGAGCTGGAAAGAGCGTGGAGAACCGTGTTTCCATTATTTGTCACGCTCCTGAACTTGCGTCAGCAACTGTGCACCTTAAAAAGAATAAGCATAAGAAACTATAGGTTTTTTAAAGTGGACCTATCACCTGGTAAAGTAAAAAGCAGGAAGATATAGAGCTTTGTTTCTCGAACTGGGTTCCTCGGAACCCCAAGGTTCCGCCAAGGGGTTCTGTGAGGGAGACAAAAATGTGCAACGGCGGAAATGATATATGGGTGTTCCTAAATTTGTATGTATGAGTTGAAAAACTTATGGCGGCATTCTACGCTAACCATACCGCCACTGATTGCACGCGGGCATTCCACCGCTATCAATGCGCTTTACGAGCAAAGCTTCCCGTTTACACTATGCTTGCTCCGCAACTTTAAGGATGAATGCCCGGGAGATAGCATAGCGTGCTCAACAAAATTCTCTCTCCTGGGCAAACGGGAACATTTTTATTTATTTTCACTTTAGGTCTATCTTCAGTAGCTAATGAGCTTGAAACAACTTTAGAAGCTCTTAAAAATAACATTGGGAATGTTTAATAGCTTGGTGCAAAAAGCAATGAGGTACTGGTAACCCATAGCAACCAATCAGCTGGTAACTGTCATTTGTCTTATTACAGTAGAATATTAGAAGCTGATATCTGGTTGCTATGGGTTACGGTGTGTGTGTGTGTAGGAGGGGGTGCGTCATTTTGGCTCTACCCCTGTGGCGCAATGTTGCAATTACGATTACTAGGAAGTAAGCGGGATTACGGGAGGGTGACCGGCTCTTCTGGGAGTCAAGGAGAGCTTTTCGGAGAGAGTGGGCAAGTAGAGAGCACATCATTGCTCTTTGCACTGATTTTGGATCCTTTGTGTTTCCTGCTCAATGATGAACAAGCACTAAGAAAACATAATAAAAGAAAGTTATATGGAAGCTTCAGTGAGTACAGTGTAACTTTACATCATCAAGGACTGCTTTGAAATATGACAAACTCTGAGGTAAGCAGAATTTTATATCTTTCCCAATATTTTGTTAATGTACTGTACGATTTTGCTGCCTAGAAAAGTTTTTTTATGGCCGTACTTCCATGTAAACGTTGAAGATTATGCAGCTCGTTTTTTTTTTTGCTTTTAAGAAAGATTGCTGAGCTCAGCAGGACAAAAAAGACTGCAGTCCATAATTTGTAGAGATAATATTTTAAGAAGTAGCGCATGTGGATATTCATTATTCAAGTGTGAGTTAATTGTGTGTGTTAAGATGTTCACATTTGTAATAGCTCATAAAAGGACCTATAGTTTGTAATCTGCATTTATTTATGAAAATGCCACGGGCGAGAGAAAACTTGCTGTATCGCAGACTATATTTTGATTTTTTTTTTTTTTTTATAATATGAGCAGATGCATAGAAAATTGGACCTGGCCATTTAACTCTTAAAGGGGAGGTAACATTGTAAAATTAATAATGTGTCCCTGGGTGAAAAATGCTGCAGTCAAAACCTGTTATCATCCAAAATTCACTTTTACTACAAATTTGTTTTGTTCAATTTGTTGTGGTTCTGTAGTTGTACTGTTAACTGAATATACACTTTTGAATTGCAAGAACTGTAGTTCTAGATTAGAAACATTGTAATGCATTGAATCATGTCCAGAAATGCTCTTTTGCATTGTAATAATCAACGTTCTTTCTATATACATTTGAGACTATTGATGGCTCTAGGCATTTGTCACTCACCGGACCGTGAGTGCCTCTTCCCGGACATTTAGGAACCGTGGCCGTCCTCCATCCTGAGGGTCTGCGCATGCGCAGCCCTTTCCTATACTTCAGTGTATGTTCCTTTAACTTAATTGGCAGATCAGGCAACCTCCCTATATTAAGCACCTGTGGTCAACACCACGTTGCCTGATCTTGGAGTCTCATTCCCCATGAGTCTCTGAAGGTGTTCCTGTATTCCTCGTGTATTCAGCGCTGCTGATTCCTGTGGTTTCCAAACCACTTCTACCTCTGTGGTTTCCAAACCACTTCTACTACTGTGGTTCCCATACCACTTCTACCATCAACTGTATCATCGTGACTGTTTGCTGATTCCTATCCGCTGCCTCCGTGCACTACAGTCTTCCAAGCCACTTCAACATTATTATATATCATTGTGACTGTTTGCTGATTCCTATCCGCTGCCTCCGTGCACTACAGTCCTCTAAACCACATCAACGCTATTATATTTCATTGTGACTGTTTGCTGGTTCCTACCCGCTGCCTCCGTGCACTCCAGCCTTTACTTCACATCCACTCACCTGTTCCTCATCAAGTCTGTGAGCTGATTCCTATCCGCTGCCTCCGTGCACTACAGCCTCCAGCTTGCAACTCGCCTGTGTTCACCATCGTGACTGTTAGCTGATTCCTATCCGCTGCCTCTGTGCACTACAGCCTCCAGCTTGCATCTCGCCTGTGTTAGTCATCGTGACAGTTAGCTGATTCCTATCCGCTGCTCTTGTGCACTGCAGTCTCTTCTCAGCTCTCCTGTGTTTCCTCGAGACTGCTGCTCTCATTGCCATCCGCTACTCTCCGTGATCAACAGCTCCTGGTCTACTCTGCTCTCCCGTGTTCCATCGCTACTGACACCTATTGGTTGCTACTGGTTACCTCCGTGTACCCGCAGAGTCCTGCTGCTGCTGACCGCGCTATCGTCCATCTACTGCTGATCCGCTCTCCACGCCTTCACGTGTCCCGCTGGTCTCTACCCTCCTGTCAGCATTGGATTCGTATCTCATCAACTACTCCTCTGCTGGATCATCTCCATTCTCCTGGGTCCTCCATGAGTCCAGTTCCACGTGTTACTGATTCCTGTGGATTCGTGTCCCTGTTGGTCTACTTACCTGTGCGCTGCACCTACTAGACCGCTGCCTCATCTATCCAGGGACTTCTCATCCAGCCGGCCTCCTGCCACTCAGGTATCACTGCACTCCTATCTGACTGCCTGCTTCTGAACCACGGTATGCATACTTCTCATTGACTGTGCTGGTGTATTGCATATCTTGCTGGACTGTGTTGGTTCTCCTCTGGAGTCTGCTATCCGCTGAGTCTATTGCCATCATTGACTGTGTTAACTTGTGCTGGACTACTTCAAGAGACTTTCTATATTTGCAGACCTGTTCAGTCAGTTATATATATATATCGTGCATGTTACTGTGGATCGTGTATAAGGTGCCTGTGTATATCCTGTGTTGCAGTCTCTCCCCGTGCATCTCCTCACATATATATTCAGTGGTACAACTTGCTGATGTCAGACCACTGATCCCTGTTTCCTGTATCACCTGTTCCAGTATCCTCTCACATAGCAGTGGTACAACTTGCTACCGCAGACCACTGACTACCCGGATACCTCCACTTGGATTCCATTCCTTCACTCAGACAGCGGTACAACTTGCTATCCGCAGACCGCTGACTCTCATCACCTCCTTGTTCTGTTGGACATTCCTCCTCACTATAGCAGTGGTACAACTTGCTATCGCAGACCACTGACTACCTGCACGTGCCCTTGTCCATACAGTTCCTCGTAGATTATTACCTCCATATTACCAGTGCTGCTAGTCATAGACTTTCCTGAGCATCTCATCATCTACTATTTCCTGTTCCGTGATCACCCAGCTACCAGAGTACCCTATTACCATCTACATTGCTCTGGTAAGCCTACCACCTGGTGATCCCTGGGTAAAGACTCCTAGTGCCCGTGACAGTAAGATCAGGCCATGACAGACCCAGATACGGAACCTACCGCCAAGGAGATGCTGCAGCATCTGGTCAGCCGTGTGGAGCAACAGGATGCCCGCCAACAGCTGTTACTTCAGTGTTATCAGTCATTAACCTCCCAAGGAACATCTGGACAGACTGTGACAGCTACTACTGAGGCTCCTGTGCTTTCCTCCGTTTCCCCAGTGCCATCCCAGGTTTCTATAGCTTCCACGCTTCACCTGCCTACTCCGTCAAAATACGATGGAGACCCCAAAACTTGTAGGGGTTTCCTTAACCAATGTTCAGTCCATTTTGAGCTCCAACCTCAAAATTTTTCTACCCATCGTTCCAGAGTGGCCTATCTTATCTCTTTGTTTTCAGGACAAGCCCTGGCTTGGGCCTCCCCTCTGTGGGAAAGAAACGATCCAATATTACAAGATAGTGCCAAATTCATTTCTACATTCCGAAGTGTGTTCGATGAACCAGGTCGTGTGACCTCCGCTGCTTCCAGCATCCTCCGTCTACGACAAGGATCTCATACAGTAGGCCAGTACGTCATTCAATTTAGGATCTTAGCCTCTGAACTTCAGTGGAATACTGAAGCCCTAGTTGCCGCCTTCTGGCAGGGGCTTTCCGATAAAATTAAAGATGCACTGACTACTCAAGAGCTTCCTTCGTCACTTGAAGATTTGATCTCTCTGTGCCATCGTGTTGATATGAGATTTCGTGAAAGAGAGGCTGAGAAAACAACTTCTGCTAAAGCACCTCTTCGTTCTAACCCTCAATTTCGTCCAGTTTCACCCTCTGTGATTCCCATGGAGATAGGACGTTCCAAATTATCTTCAGAGGAGAGGAAACGAAGAGTAAAGAATAGACTCTGTATCTATTGTGCTGATTCCACTCATGTTCTCAGCTCTTGCCCTAAGAGATCGGGAAATGCCAGGCCCTAACTAGTTCTGGAGAGGTGAAGTTAGGGTCCCTGGAGTCCTCTCCATCTTCCATGAAATCTAAAGTCTGCGCCTTTGATGTTACGATTTCCTGTGCTACCAAAACCTTTGAGTCACAGGCATTGATTGATTCCGGAGCAGCAGGAAATTTTATTTCCAAATCATTAGTAAATCAATGGTCTCTACCAGTGATTACCTTAAAAACACCCATTACTGTGACGGCTATAGATGGATCACGTCTCATCAACGGTCTCATCACCCAGAGTACGTCTCCAGTAACCCTTCAGATTGGTGCCCTGCATCATGAAGAAATATCGTTTTTAATCCTTCCTGTTACGACAAGTCCAATTGTCTTAGGCCTTCCATGGCTTCAGTGTCACTCTCCCCAGATTGACTGGGGCACCCCTCAAGTCACGTCTTGGGGGTCTGAATGTCACCATCGTTGCCTTTCCCAAGTCATTCCTCTCAAAGTACAGCAATCTTCCATCTCATCTACCTCACCGGGACTCCCTCCTCAATATGCTTCATTTACTGATGTTTTTGATAAAGCTCAGTCTGAACGTCTTCCTCCTCATCGTTCTTGGGATTGTCCGATCGCCCTTCTACCTGGCAAGACTCCCCCCAGGGGCCGGGTCTATCCACTCTCGTTACCTGAAACTCAAGCTACATCTGAGTATATACAGGAGAACCTCCAGCGTGGGTTTATTCGACCTTCCACCTCTCCCGCTGGAGCTGGGTTCTTCTTCGTTAAAAAGAAGGATGGATCATTACGCCCTTGCATAGATTTTCGTGGACTCAATGCCATTACTATTAAGAATCGGTATCCCATTCCGCTGATCACTGAGCTATTCGATCGCATCAAGGGAGCCCGTATCTTTACTAAGTTGGATCTTCGTGGTGCCTACAATTTAATCAGAATCCGTTCCGGTGACGAATGGAAGACAGCGTTTAACACCAGAGACGGGCATTACGAATATCTGGTAATGCCTTTCGGGCTGTGTAATGCCCCCGCTGTTTTTCAAGGTTTCATCAATGAGATCTTCCGGGACTTATTATATGTATGTGTCGTCGTCTACCTGGACGACATATTGATATTTTCACAGGACCTGCCTTCTCACCACCAACATGTGGCAGAAGTCCTCTCCAGGCTACGGAAAAATTCATTGTTCTGTAAATTAGAAAAATGTTCATTCGAATTACCCCAGATTCCATTCTTGGGGTATATAGTTTCCGGAGTTGGCCTGAAGATGGATCCAGACAAGGTGAATGCTGTACTACATTGGCCCCAGCCAACTACTCTTCGTGCTATCCAGCGTTTTTTAGGTTTTGCCAATTACTATAGACGCTTCATTCAAGACTTTTCTTCCATTGCATCTCCTATTGTGGCCCTGACTAGGAAGGGGGCTAATCCTAAGCAATGGTCACCTGAGGCTCTTCAAGCCTTCCAAACACTAAAAGAGTCCTTCTCTTCGGCTCCAATCCTTCGACAGCCTGATGTGACACTCCCCTTCTTCCTGGAAGTAGATGCCTCTAATGTGGGCTTAGGAGCTATTCTCTCCCAACGCTCGGAACAGCAAAAATTCCATCCTTGTGCCTTCTATTCTCGGGGTCTCCTGCCCGCAGAGAAGAATTATACTATCGGGGACAAGGAGTTACTGGCTATCAAAGCTGCATTAGAGGAATGGAGATACTTGTTGGAAGGAGCTCGCCATCCGGTGACGATCTTCACGGATCATAAGAACTTGTCATATCTCCAGTCTGCCCAATGCTTGAACCCTCGTCAAGCAAGATGGTCTCTTTTCTTTTCCCGTTTTGAGTTAATAATAACCTTCAAACCAGCTGCCAAGAACAAAAAAGCTGACGCTTTATCTAGAGCTTTTGTGACGTCCTCTGATATAGAAGAGGTTTCCAACCATACCATTCTAGACCCCAAATGTATCTCACTGGCTGCTTCATCCACCAAAACGCTACCATTTGGGAAGACCCTCGTGCCTCCTACTCTAAGGAGGAAAATCCTTTCGTGGTTTCATGCCTCTCGTTTTTCTGGACACGCCGGTGAACGCAAGACCTTTGAGATTCTCTCTCGAAGTTACTGGTGGCCTTCGATGAGGAGAGACGTCAAAGAGTTCATTGCTTCCTGTGAGCTATGTTCCCAGTTCAAATCCTCCCGCAGAACTCCAGCAGGGTTGCTGCGACCACTACCCATTCCGTCCAGACCGTGGACCCATATTAGTATGGATTTCGTTACTGACTTACCACCTAGTAAGAACCATAACACTATTTGGGTGGTGGTGGACAGATTTTCGAAGATGGCTCATTTCATTCCTCTGTCTGGTTTGCCTTCCTCATCTATTCTGGCTGAACATTTCATTAAAGAGATCTTCCGTATCCATGGATGTCCGTCTGAGATTGTGTCGGATAGAGGAGTACAATTCGTTTCCAGATTCTGGCGAGCCCTTTGTAAAACCTTGGGCATACGATTAGCACTCTCATCTTCTTACCATCCGCAATCTAACGGACAAACTGAACGTGTCAATCAAGATCTTGAGACTTTTATAAGGATGTTCTCATCAGCCAATCAAGACAACTGGGTAGAGTTGCTTCCTTGGGCTGAATTCGCCCATAACAACATGTACCATGAGTCATCATCCAAAACTCCATTTTTTGTGGTCTACGGTCACCATCCGTCTTTTCCGGAATTTCCTGCCCTCCCGCCCACCCAAGTTCCTGCGGTGGAAACTGTTTGTCAGACCTTTAAAAATATCTGGTCTCAGGTCAAAACCTGTTTAAAGAAGACATCTATCAAATATAAATCTTTCGCAGATAAGAAGAGGCGGGCTATTCCACCACTAAAAATTGGAGATCGTGTCTGGTTATCCACCAAAAATATTCGTTTGAAGGTTCCATCTATGAAATTCGCCCCTCGTTTTATTGGTCCATATAGGATCATTCAAGTAATCAATCCAGTATGTGTGAAACTTCTTCTTCCTAAGAATCTTCGGATTTCGAATGCCTTCCATGTGTCTTTGCTCAAACCTCTTATTATCAACCGTTTCTCAAATCCTCCCTCAGCTCCGCAGCCAGTTCAAGTTCATCAGGAGGAGGATTTCGAAATTACTGAGGTACTAGACGCAAAAATTTCGCGAGGAGTCCTCCGTTTCCTCGTTCATTGGAAGGGCTTTGGTCCTGAGGAGCGCTCTTGGATCAAAGCTGAAGATCTTAATGCTCCTGCCCTTTTGAAGAAGTTTTATTCCAAAAATCCGGACAAGCCCGGTTCCAGGCGTTCTGTGCCCACCTTTAAAAGGGGGGGTACTGTCACTCACCGGACCGTGAGTGCCTCTTCCCGGACATTTAGGAACCGTTTCCGTCCTCCATCCTGAGGGTCTGCGCATGCGCAGCCCTTTCCTATACTTCAGTGTATGTTCCTTTAACTTAATTGGCAGATCAGGCAACCTCCCTATATTAAGCACCTGTGGTCAACACCACGTTGCCTGATCTTGGAGTCTCATTCCCCATGAGTCTCTGAAGGTGTTCCTGTATTCCTCGTGTATTCAGCGCTGCTGATTCCTGTGGTTTCCAAACCACTTCTACCTCTGTGGTTTCCAAACCACTTCTACTACTGTGGTTCCCATACCACTTCTACCATCAACTGTATCATCGTGACTGTTTGCTGATTCCTATCCGCTGCCTCCGTGCACTACAGTCTTCCAAGCCACTTCAACATTATTATATATCATTGTGACTGTTTGCTGATTCCTATCCGCTGCCTCCGTGCACTACAGTCCTCTAAACCACATCAACGCTATTATATTTCATTGTGACTGTTTGCTGGTTCCTACCCGCTGCCTCCGTGCACTCCAGCCTTTACTTCACATCCACTCACCTGTTCCTCATCAAGTCTGTGAGCTGATTCCTATCCGCTGCCTCCGTGCACTACAGCCTCCAGCTTGCAACTCGCCTGTGTTCACCATCGTGACTGTTAGCTGATTCCTATCCGCTGCCTCTGTGCACTACAGCCTCCAGCTTGCATCTCGCCTGTGTTCATCATCGTGACAGTTAGCTGATTCCTATCCGCTGCTCTTGTGCACTGCAGTCTCTTCTCAGCTCTCCTGTGTTTCCTCGAGACTGCTGCTCTCATTGCCATCCGCTACTCTCCGTGATCAACAGCTCCTGGTCTACTCTGCTCTCCCGTGTTCCATCGCTACTGACACCTATTGGTTGCTACTGGTTACCTCCGTGTACCCGCAGAGTCCTGCTGCTGCTGACCGCGCTATCGTCCATCTACTGCTGATCCGCTCTCCACGCCTTCACGTGTCCCGCTGGTCTCTACCCTCCTGTCAGCATTGGATTTGTATCTCATCAACTACTCCTCTGCTGGATCATCTCCATTCTCCTGGGTCCTCCATGAGTCCAGTTCCACGTGTTACTGATTCCTGTGGATTCGTGTCCCTGTTGGTCTACTTACCTGTGCGCTGCACCTACTAGACCGCTGCCTCATCTATCCAGGGACTTCTCATCCAGCCGGCCTCCTGCCACTCAGGTATCACTGCACTCCTATCTGACTGCCTGCTTCTGAACCACGGTATGCATACTTCTCATTGACTGTGCTGGTGTATTGCATATCTTGCTGGACTGTGTTGGTTCTCCTCTGGAGTCTGCTATCCGCTGAGTCTATTGCCATCATTGACTGTGTTAACTTGTGCTGGACTACTTCAAGAGACTTTCTATATTTGCAGACCTGTTCAGTCAGTTATATATATATATCGTGCATGTTACTGTGGATCGTGTATAAGGTGCCTGTGTATATCCTGTGTTGCAGTCTCTCCCCGTGCATCTCCTCACATATATATTCAGTGGTACAACTTGCTGATGTCAGACCACTGATCCCTGTTTCCTGTATCACCTGTTCCAGTATCCTCTCACATAGCAGTGGTACAACTTGCTACCGCAGACCACTGACTACCCGGATACCTCCACTTGGATTCCATTCCTTCACTCAGACAGCGGTACAACTTGCTATCCGCAGACCGCTGACTCTCATCACCTCCTTGTTCTGTTGGACATTCCTCCTCACTATAGCAGTGGTACAACTTGCTATCGCAGACCACTGACTACCTGCACGTGCCCTTGTCCATACAGTTCCTCGTAGATTATTACCTCCATATTACCAGTGCTGCTAGTCATAGACTTTCCTGAGCATCTCATCATCTACTATTTCCTGTTCCGTGATCACCCAGCTACCAGAGTACCCTATTACCATCTACATTGCTCTGGTAAGCCTACCACCTGGTGATCCCTGGGTAAAGACTCCTAGTGCCCGTGACAGCATTATTATTTACTATAGGGCACCAAATATACTTTCACTACCCACCCACTCAATTTTCCATGTGTCCATTTACTTTATTTATTTACATTTATGCCATACTTGCCTACTCTCATCCATGAGACTCCTGAATTCTGGGGAGTGCTCCTGGGGAAGTGGCCATCCTGTTAGGTCTCGCCTCTCCTTTCTCCTTCTTGTAAATATGGCGTTTTGTATCATCAGTGCTTGATAAGTGGGTCCTGATGACGCCATATACAACATCGTGATCATCATCATTATCAACTGTCCCGAACACCCAGCCAGTCCCAGATAGAGCAATCTGAACAGCTGTCCATGACTGGCGTCACCTTAGTCACATAGCAATGAATACACCTTTTCTGCCACCACAAAGGATTTATTATGGTGTCCTTACGTTCAACAAAACCACTTATTAATGTTTCACACTTAAATCACATACACAAATAGCATCAGCCTCCCTGGGCTTCATAAGTTCACAAAGAATCACGGAGAAAATGCTAGATTAAATGTATTTTAATCCGAAAAATGTTTCCAAGGCTTAGTTACAAAAAAGGTAATGACAAGATATACAATAAATTGCACAAATAAGTTTCAGAAATAAAATAGTAAATAAAACCAGAGTCACTACTTACTAGTTAAGACTTTGTGTGTGTGAGGGAACACAATTGAGAAATATGGGACATTTCAGTCCCATATTACACAAGGGTATCAAACCATTGGAACCCATTTGGACCTCCTCAGAAAGGGCAAGTGTTGGTGGGTAGGAGGTGTGGCAATGTGTCTTGTTTCTTCAGATCCTGCCCCCAATGCTGCTTTGTGGGGGACAGGGTCATGATGATGTGTATGGCATCATAGGCAAGTATGATTTATGCAATCTTATAGCTATATGTTCCTCTATGATTGTAAAATAACAGGTGATACTGTATGTGTTCTATCTGATATATCAGTATTCATTGAATTCAGATCTTTATTCTGCCCTGTTCAAATTATTGTCCTGTTGTATCCAATATGGTGAGTGGACGCTAATATTTAAAAGTTCATAAGTTCTAGAAACAATGGGCCTGATTCATTAACGGAAGTTAAGTAAAAAAAAATGAGTAAGTAGTCTCCTGGACAAAACCATGTTACAATGCAAGGGGTGCAAATTAGTTTTCTATGTTGCACATAAGTTAAATGCTGGCTGTTTTTTCATGTAGCACATAATTACTTGATAGCTTATTTGTACACTGAAATTTAAAGTTGATATTTGTGTGCTAGATAAAAAACAGACAGTATTTAACTTATGTGCAAAATAGAAAACTAATTTGCACATTTGCATTGTAACATGGTTTTGTCCAGGAGACTACTTACTCAATGTTTTTACTTAACTTCCCTTCATGTCTCTTTGAAGGTGTTATGACACAGGTAATGTAACTTGGCACCAGACCATCTCTGTCACAAAGTAGAACGTCTTTGTTTACTCTCCGCTTCACTCCAGCGCGATACTTGAGTTGCAAAGAGCACTAAAATAAATATGTACATCTCCTTTCTCACTCCAGCACAATTACCCACCCCCTGCTTTATCCCTTGTGCTATAACACTCGCTGTCCTCTCTGCCGCTCCTGGGATTCTCACGCTCACTGGACGCAGCGCAGGCTCTGACACTCTCGCTGTCCGGAGCGCGCTCAGCCTGGCCTGGTGTACTTGACACTCCTTTGACATGGGGACTCTATATGACAGATGCTCAATGTTGACACTATTAATTGGCTTCCCACTGCTTTGGGAACTTCCTCCCTTCTTTATTGGGGTCCCTCCTTTAGTCAATCAGGGGCTCATCTTTATTATGGGGACCCCTCCCTCTCTTTATATGCAGCTACGCTCTGTGGTTATTTCTCCCTCAAATCTGTCCCATGTCACTCATATTCTCTCAGTCATGATGTACTGTGGCCCCTCGTGGCAGCAGGCCATGGAACAGCTCCCAATCTTGCTGGGGGATCCCGGGACCACCTCCCCTCTGTCCGGGTCCCCTGCTCTCATTGTCGCCCCACACACCTCTTCTCAGCTCATATCAGCCTTATGTTGCTAAGCAACAGTCCCAGTGTGTCTCCTCTGGGTCCTAGTGCCGGGGCCACACATCTTAGTCACTGGGAGGAGTGAATAACTGCGCCAGAGGAAGTGTTAACGTTAGTTTTTACACATTACTTAATTTTTGTTAATATTCACTCGAGTTAAAATAAAGGCTACTTTTAATTCATAATATATAAACAGTTGGAACTACATTTTTTGTGCAGTGTTTTTTTACTGTCCTATGGAATATTTGTCTTGACATAGGTCCTATAGTTTGACCAAAACATCCACCTAGAATGTGAAATACTGGACTGAAAAAAAAGATTATACTGCTATGGTGAGCGCCCTCCCTATCCTAAATATAATGGAGCTGCTGGAGTGCACCCTAAAAGATTTTTGAGGAAGTGAGTGTAGATCTCCTAAAAATATATATATATATATATATATATATATATACCGTATATGCACACACATACATATGTAGCGCATGGTGAGTTGTCTTTTCATGCCAGATGGTCTAATTATTCTTCCACCTGCTGCTGCTATAACACATTCTATCTCGTCATTATTGTTCCCCAAAGTGTAATCTTGAAACTCTCTTCTCTATATTTTCTACCACTAGATGGCGCTTTGAGAGAATTGTACTGTGCATGTAAGATGAATAAAAAGTACACAGTGCACAGTCCAATTGTTTGTGTCCCGTTTTAAATGATAGATTCCACAGCCTCAGCTGGTTTCATTATAGCAGGGAGACCATGGGCACTTATTTCCCCTATTATAGTAAAAACCAGTCGCAGGATTGTTGGCACAGGGCTCGTTCCTGTGTAAAGTCTCTCTTATATACTGGAAACCAGCCCTGGCTGTCTTGTACTGAGTCTGGATGAGTATTTGTAGGGGTGATTGGCACACTTTTATTCATTTTAGTGCTCCGGATGACCTGCAAAGCAATACATAGTGCTGTTCTTCAGTGCTTCTCTACTTGATCTTATATATGTACAGTGGCTCAACTGTAGACCATGTGGTTAGCCAGGCTACAAAAGTTTTGGTATTTAATCTTAAGGTTACATGAAGAGAAACTTGACTCCATGGGCGATGCGATGCTGGCAGAATCTCCAAACTTTAAGACAAATCAGCACGTGCTACATCTGTTTATGTGTCACACGCCGGTCCCACAAACAGGTATCGGCGCTGTTACCTGCCTCTTGTAAACGATGATCAAACCTACTACTTCATTATTGTGGCATCACTTGTAGTTTCTCTGCACAGGTGCTACCTGTTACTTTTGCTTAGAACCTCCTATCTGTTCCCGTTGGTTCTAGCTTTTTGGAGCGCTATTTAAACCTCCCATGGTTCCCTGTTCTTTGCCTGTTCTTCGAGTTGCCCACTCTCAGTAGGATTTGGCTTCCTGTGGTCTTCTCACCTGTGTTTGCTGAATGTCTGGAACCAGCTATACTCATCGTTGTTACCACTTGTTACACCTGGACTCATCGCTGCTGCTCTGCTACTGCATTTTCCTCCAGCCAGCTCAATACCTCCATTGCCTCGTTATTTGGGACTGCTGCTGTACTACTCAAGCACGGATCAGCTAAGTTTCACTCCTTCGTTACCCCTGCACATTGAACTGTTTAATGAACTGCTTGCTTCACCTGTACTCATCTCCGCTGCTCGGAATTACCATCTGTGGATCAGCGTTCAACGTCTCTGCTCGTTCTACATTTGAACTGCCGCTGTGCCAGTGACTCGCCTGCTATTCTGAATCACCATTCACGGATCAGCTAAAGTTCTATTTCTCCTCATCTACATTACTGAACTGCCGCTGCACTAATACTCGTCTGCTGTTTAAATCATCATTACGGATCAGCTAAGTTCCATACTATTATTATCATTGTTTGAACTGTTGCTGTGTCAGTGATTCTACTGCTTGCTCTGAGTATATCTACGGATCAGCCAAGTTCTAATTTCTTTTACCTCCGTTTGAGCTACCGCTGTATCAGTGATTCATCTGTGATGCTTTGAGTTACTAACTTTGGCCCAGCTAAGTTCTATCTCCGTTATTATCACTGTTGAACTGTTGTTCTACTATATTTCCTGCAGTCTCTATTACCGTATTTCCCCATGTATAAGACGCACCTTTTTCCCCAAAATTTAGGGTCTAATAACTGGGTGCGTCTTATACAGGGGTAGTAGCACTTACCGTGTCAGATGACTCCTCTGTCCGGTAGAGTCTTCTCTCTGTCTGATCCTGATGCTGGAAACCCGATTAAGGTCCTCTCTGCGATGTCCGGATGTCCTTTCAGGACCTTGACAAGGTCCTGAAAGGCATTTTTTCAGGACCTTGAGGTCAGACAGAAGATTTTACCAGACAGAGGAAGCATCTGACTAGGGTAAGTCAGAATTCACTATATCGTTGTCTCTCCACTGAATAAGCTGCACAAATACTCTGTGAAAAAATTGAGGATAATGTTTATCCTCAATTTTTTCACATGATTTATATAGGTGCGTCTTATACAGTGGAGCGTCCTATACATGGGGAAATACGGGGTAGTTACCAATTGTGGAGTAGCGTGTTGTGATCCATTATTTCCATCTGACCAGTTCCTGTGTTCCCGCGCTTGCGGTTGCCCTGAGTTACCTCTTCTATTCAGCTACATCGTGTCTATTGTATATCCTGTTGCATCATCCACACCGCTGTTATTGTATCTCAATCCTGCAACTACCTGTGCTACCATTTGAGCCAAGCTCTATTAGCTCAGATTCTCTCTGACCATTTGTATCAACCTATTGTGTTTTAAGCTCCACTACTACCCAGCCGGTACTCATTTGGGAGACCGCGACCCGCAGGACAGGAGCGGCGAAGTCCATATCCCCTTGCAGGGGTCACTGGCGAAAACCTCCTACCCGGTAGACTCCGCAATCATGAGTGATGTCCATCTCGGCAGGGACAAAGGATCCATTGATATTACTCAAAGCCGTGACAGTATGTGTCTGTATGTACAATATATGCAGATCAGCCACAACATTGCTACCTGCCTAATATTGTGTAGTTTCCCCTCATGTCGTCAAAACAGCTCAGACCCGTCGAGGCATGGACTCCGCAAAAACTCTTTAGCTGTCGTTAGCAGCAGATCCTTTAAGACCTGTAAGTTGCCAGGTGGGGCCTCCATGGCTCAGACTTTTCCAGCACATCCCACAGATACTCGATCGGATTGAGATCTGGGAACTTGGAGGCCAAGTTAACACCTTGAACTCTTTGTCATGTTCCTCAAACCATTCCTGAATATTTTTTTTGCAGTGTGGCAGGGCGCATTATCCTGCTGAAAGAGGGCACTGCCATCAGGGAATACCGTTGCCGTGAAGGGTTGTACTTGATCTGCAACAGTGTGTTGATAGGTGTTATGTGTCAAAGTAAGAGCCCCATGAATGCCAGGACCCAAGGTTTCCCAGCAGAACATTGCCGAGAGCATTACACTGTCTCTGCCAGCTTGCTTTCTTTCCATGTTGCATCCTGGTGCCATCTCTTCCCCAGGTAAATGACGCACACGCACCCAGCTGTCCACATGATGTAGAAGACAATGTGATTTATTAGACCAGACCACCTTCTTCCATTGCTACATGGTCTAGTTCAGGTGCTCACATTTTGGTAGGTGCTAACCGCTACATACTGGGAACACCCCACAAGTTTTGGAGATAATCTAACGATCACAATTTGGCCCTTGTCAAAGACGCTCAGATCCTTACGCTTGACCGTTTTTTCCTGCTTCCAACATATCAACTTCAAGAACCTACTGTTTACTTGCTGCC
Source organism: Mixophyes fleayi (assembly GCF_038048845.1). Taxonomy (NCBI): domain Eukaryota; kingdom Metazoa; phylum Chordata; class Amphibia; order Anura; family Limnodynastidae; genus Mixophyes; species Mixophyes fleayi. Next base: position 261,366,333 of record NC_134406.1, on the reverse strand, counting down.
TAATATATCCAACCATTGACAGGTGCCATTGTAACAAGATAATGTTATTCACTTCACATGTCAGTGATTGTAATGTTATGGCTGATCGGTGTATATATAAAGCATTATACTATTTAAAGATGTATCTCTTAGTTCACTACAAGTGCTTGACCAGTCTGAGATACATTGTAATTCAGACAGTGATTAGTCTCTCTTTTAGAACAATCATCATGGAAACCCTAATTAATGATTCCGTACTGACAAAGAATGGCGCATGTAATTTCTAAAATTAATTTCTGTTTCCATTGTTAATTAAGTGCTTGCCTGCTGTGCTCTTCATTAATCTTCTGGTACTCTGCCATTATAGAGGTATTGGACATAACATGAAAACACCTTAGTAAATGAGGGACACCAAGCATATTGCAAGGAAAGACAGGGTGACTAATGTGTTAACGAAGCTAGTAACATCCCAGCATGGTCAGGATCGTGTATAAAAATGCTGGACTGCCTTTGTTGACTATAATTATTTCTAGCATGCTGCAAGAGGAAGCTTCGAAAGAGGGGTGATTATTGGGGCATACTTGGCTGAAGCATCACTTACCAAAGTAGCTTAACTTACTAATGTTTCACAACCACTGGCCTCTAAGGTGATTTCAATGTGGACCAGGTAAAAGATCATCAGCAAAAGACAACGCTGAGCGGAAGTGCATACTCCAGGATTGTGATATTGTGCAAATACAGATTATTTGACTGAAAAGTCCAACTTGTGAGGAATTTCATAAAAAATAGTTGGATGAGAACTCAACAGTTTATAATAGATCGTTTGCCGTACATAAACCACTTATCTGTTACAAATCAATGCAGGAATACAGCTAAGGAGCCACGAAATTGGTGAAAACACACAATGTTTTATTTGCTGAAAAGTACAAATCAGATGGTGAATAATGAGCTTTGCAGGGAAATGCAGAAGTAAATACCAGGTACACGGCTGATGCAGGTAAGCAGGTGATATGGAGAGATCCCAGGTAGCAGGTAACCAAAAAGCACATCAGAATGGAAGAAACAACAGCAAGTACCAATAACCAGCAATGTATGCTGGGAGTGACAGGTATAAGTAGGGACACACCCAGGTACAAGGAATAATAAATGAGGTTAACCCAATGGTTCCCAAAACTGTGCGCTTAGGCTCCCTGGGGTGCCTTGGAGATCTCACAGGGATGCCTCGGCCAGAGCCAGTGGTAAGCAAGGCGGGGGACTACTTGGTAATTATTTTGGCTTAGGGTGCCTTGAAAAAAATTTGGAGACCCTAAGGGTACCTTGAGCTGAAAAAGTTTGAAATCCACTGTTAAACCCTAGTACAACAAGCAGGCACAATAGCAGCACCTCTGGTGAATAGAGGTACTGCCACAGTATATATATATATATATATATATATATATATATATATATATATATATATATATAAAACAAATAATAAGGTCCAATAGACCTGGAGGCAGGAGCTGCCAATACAAAGCACCAAGCTGCAGACAGATCGTTACATTATCGCACCTGGCAATGCAGCTTAGGGAGCTGTGTAGTGTAAATAGTGCGGGCAATGGACTACCGAGCAGTGGAGGAAGGTGATATTGTCCCATGAATCACCATGTTCTTAACAAACTGACAAGTGCACGTGTAGCACCAGCCTAAAGATCTCTACAGCTCTGAGTGCTGGTTTCCAACAGTGAGTGGTTCTGATGGTACCATAACGTTGTGGGTGCATTTTTTCCTGACACGGTTTATGTACAGTCCCTTACAAGGCAAGGTCAGTACTGATAACAACTTATTGGCACTGAGTGATCATTGTTACCGCATGTTGCCGCATTTCTTTCCTAACAGAAGGGATGACTTCCAGGATGACAATCCCCCCAGGATGACAATCCCCCATCCACACAGCACATGGGGTCGCTCAGTAGTTGGTGAGCATGACACTGATATCTTCCATTTGTTATGTCATTCTCAGCCACCAGATCTGACCCCATCTGAACATTAATGGGTCGTTCTGGAACAACATTTGGGACAGTGTTTCCACCTCCGTCAACCAGGCTTCAGTTGAGTGACTTTCTTCTATAAGAAGAGTCCTGCATCCCTCCAGGACTTATTCAGATATTGGTGGCATAGTGGTCCAATGCCCTATTAAGTGACTTTGTATTGGTGATTCCATTTTTTGTCCACTAACTCTATGTATGTATTTATAGATAGATATGAGTTAGATATATTTTAGATACATATTAAATATATATGAGATAGATAGATAGATAGTGATATATATGAGTTAGATAGATATAGATTTATATGAGATAGATAGATATTAGATCGATATATATGAGATATATAGAGATATATAGTATATGAGATACATAGATATATATATGAGATAGATAGAGATATATATGAGATAGATAGATATACACTATATAGACAAAAATATTTGGATGCTTGACCATTACACCAACAGGGACCGTATTGACATTGTATTAAAATACATTTACTTTAATTTAGAGTTGGTCATCTTAGCCCCTTGCCGTAATTGCCCAAAATTGTGACAATTGTTCAGGGGGTGGGACCAGAATGATGCGATTCATCAAGGCCCGCCCCCGCACGCCCACCTTCCCTGGGAGCTCCCTGAGGCCAACGAGGAAAAGTTGGCAAGTATGGGTTAGATAGATATATATTAAATATGAGATAGATAGATGACAGATTAATTGATAGAACACATCTCTTTTTTAGAGGTGACTTTATCTCTGATAACACTAGTCACACTAATGCACCCTCACAGCTATCCCAGTGTCCACTCTGAGCCACACATTCGCTCCTCTTTTTTCAGCTGTGCCCTCTTCCACTTAGAAGCTCTCAAAATGAGCAGGGTCCTCCATACCCATTGTTTTCATGCCTGCATTTATTTTGTCTGCCTTGTATGTCCCTGTTTTATGTATGTCCTGTTTTCCCTACTGTACGGCGCTGCGGAGCACTGTGGCGCCTTACAAATGTACGCTAATAATAATAATAATAATAGATCTAGATAGAGCTATGTCTCCTTATTACATTTCACTATAAGTGTCGGTCCACTCTGTAACTTAGCCAGGACACTCTTACAGATGGTACAGACCTGGTGATACATATGCATGAGGCACATTGCTATGCAGACAGTGATCCTTCTCTGTTTATGACAATCATCATGGATACTGTAGTTAACGATTCCGTACTGACAAAGAATGGCGCATGTTCTTTCTAAAAATAATTTCTGTTTGAACGTTGTTAATTAAATGCTTCCATGCTGTGCTGTTTATTAATGTTCTGGTTCTCTGCCATTAAAAAAAAAGGTCCCTTACACTCTAAAGTATTTAGCTCAAAGTCTGGTGTGATCAACACTTATAAAGTATGCATATTTGAAAGCTTGTGCACACATGAAAAAGGTGTTTGTCCTAATTACAACTGATGCTTAAAACTTTATTTTTATAATTATGGACTTGCTTAGAATTGGTGGGGGCCAGATGAGTGGAGGGGAGCTTCCGATAGAGAAAATAGTTGGAACATGAAGGTCATAATTCTGCAGAGGTTATCAGGATTGTTCTTCATCCAGGGGTTTGTCATCCCCAAATTACTTGTCAACCAGCTTTGAGAACCACTGTTTACATTTTCATTAATCATATACTCATTTTCTATTTTCTAATGTTCTATTATGTTACTGTAGTTTACAAACTAAATATATTATTTTTGAGACCTAATGATTAGGAAATTGGAGATGTGTGTTAAATAATAATATTAGTCTTTGTTCGTAATCATGACATACTTGCCAACTTTGAAGATCTCGCCTCCGGGAGGAGAGATCTCAATGACATTTATTGGGGGCGTGGTCACGCGAATCGCGCCTCTGCTAAACAGAACCAATTTTAGCTTATTACAGCAGGGGGCGGCGGCCAGTATGAAACAATTAGCCCCGCCCCCACCCACTTCACTATGGACAGTATGCGGTAGGTTTCTCTGCTCTCCCGGGAGTCCGGGAGAATTCCAAAAAAGTTGTGAGTCTCCCAGACATTCCGGGAGAGTCGGCAACTATGACATAATGAGACATCAAAATAAATAGAATATGGTCACATTCCAACATCAATGTCAGTCGTTTTTCTGCATATTATCCACATAAACAATTTTTTAAAAAAAAAATACTAATGGTATAACTCAAGGCTGGAATGCATTGTACGTTCCAGAAAGTGACAATGTTGGGGTTACGGTTCTCAGGAGTTTTCTTTTAGTCAGTGTTAGCGCTGGCCTTCCTAAGAAACGAGCCCCCTCGATCACCAAGAACCGCCGCAAGGAAGGATGAATTTTGCTGCCGGAGGTCCGCAGGTAGTGGCCCTTTGGTTAGCCCACTTACGTGACAGGTGACAAATGTTTGGTAAGGAGAATAGACTCTGTAGAGATAGTTTAGTACGGCACAGAGGAGCAGCATCAGTTAGCTGAGGAAACACAGCACATACAGAAGAATCCAACCCGTATACAGTGGATCTCCGGTTCGGATACACTGAGGACACACCACACTCAGGAAAGTTGCCGGCTCGGATACACAGGGGAACAGACAGCAGTGTAGTCCATAAGGATAGCCGGGTCAGATACACAGGCAGCAGAGCAGTCAATAAGGATAGCCGGGTCAGATACACAGGTACACAGGCAGCAGAGCAGTCAATAAGGATAGCCGGGTCAGATACACAGGTACACAGGCAGCAGTGGATCCAGAAGCAGAGGTTTAACAGGCTACAGGTCATACACAGGGAAACACCAGAAACAGCACAGGGTACACAGGGAGAGCCAGACACAAAGTGGTAACTTGTTGCTCTAACAAGGCTGCAGTGGTCAGGTGAGCTTTATATAGTCTGCAGATAGTATAAGCCGCCTCCCAGGCACGATCATGTGACCACCCAACCAGGAAGTGCTGAGCTGTACACAGCGGCAGGGAAATCAGTAGCACAGGAGCAGGTAAGTTTGTTACAGCTGGGAAAAAAAATTAAAAATGAGAAATGTTTGCACAAAAGGGAATTGCCGAATCTTCAAGAATAGTTGAAAGTTTTCTAAAAAAACAACAACATTAGTTTGTATATTGTTTTCTTTTAATTTTCTGTACTGTAGTGGATATACTTATCTGTGATCACAAACAATATACCGCTTGGGTTACCACTGTTTCATAGAGGGTTTCCCCTCCTTTTTTTTTTTTTACCTGTTTCTGTAGAAGCCAGGAGAGGGGAGATTGAGGTTCTCTCTCTTTCGTCCTTACTGCTGGGAATGGATGCTCAGCGATGTCATCTCTATGATGTCATCTCTGTGATGTCACAGGTGGTGATGTCACTGGCTCTGCCCCCTTCACCCAACCAGAGAGAAGAGAAATACTCACTGGTCTGTTGCTAAGCGATTGGCGATATAAGTGATATGTTTTATCTATTTTTAAATTATGTTTTTATATATTTTTTTTTTTTTTGGAACTGTGCTTGTGAATATGGCCAGAGACTGGCTCTAGAATATATAAAAGTATTGCTCAGCTGACCAGCAAGTTTTTCTTGATAAATTGTTGTGATAAGTGATTTTTTTTCTTTAATAAAAAAATCATCCTTATTACCATAATCGGTAAACACATTGATGTTGGTAGAATAACGTAGAATTTTAATGTGTTGTACAGTCTGTGTTACCAAATATATCAACTGTCTCGACTCCTCTCTTCTCTAGTCCAATAACTATTTCAAACTAGAGAAAGAGGAGTTTAGACTAACACACTGTTGATATTTTTAAATAAACATTAAGTAGAAAAAAACAATTTAATGTTGCCCATCATGATATTAGCACTTTTACATTTTTCTCGATACATTTTGCCTTTTAGTAATGCCAAGTAAATTTAAAAACAAGCAAACTGCTGACAGAATTCATTGTTGAGTCTTCTTTTCGTAGTTATTGAGAAATATTTTTGACCTGCAGCTATGTTATATCTACCCTGTTCCATTCTCAGTTTGCTATACCGTTGGAGATTAATAATATAAATCTGATTTTATATCAAATAGAACATTTATGTTTGTTCATGTGTGTGTTTTGTTATTTGAAGAATAATGAAGATATGTTTAAAAAAAAATAAATCCATTTAATCTTAGCAGTCTCGTGTTTGTGGTCTTAGTAGCCTGAGGTCTTAGGGTGTTCAGTGGTACCGGTAAGTGTCTCACTAATTAAACCAGGTCTTTATAAATAGACTGAGTAAAAGGCAAAAATGAAGAGACCCGGTGTATATTGAGAGAAGCATTTTACAAAATGTCTCCTTTAAATATAGACTCTGGTGCCTAAATGCAAATTTTAAATCGATGAAAGAAGAAACGGAACTACAGAATGCAGAAAAAACGGGACAAATTTATTCCAGACAGCAGCAATGTTTTAAAACGGGGTCCTATCTACTGTTGCTTACATTTTCCCCCCTGTTGATTATTATACCTTATCGCAACAAGGGATGATGTACCATGGTCATTTATCATAATCACCATTTATTTATATAGCGCCACTAATTCTGCAGCGCTGTACAGAGAACTCACTCACATCAGTCCCTGCCCCATTGGAGCTCACAGGCTAAATTCCCTAATATACACAGACAGAGAGAGAGAGAGACTAGGGTCAATTTAATAGCAGACAATTAATTTGGGTGCCGTACGCTATTACGATGCTGATCAACCCGACAACTAATATATTAGCAAAATAATTCTGAATACTATGATTCCGACATAAGTGAAATATAGACTTACTGTTACAAAGACACAGAAGATCTCCAACGTGGATGTCATTAAATCCGAAAAATCTGCATTATAGGACCCCGGGCAAATGTAAAAGTGTAAATCATTGATAACATTAAGCTTATATTTATTGGTACTTCCAACAAAGTCAGTGTTTAAACAACAGATTTAAGCACATTTTTACGTCAAAGGGTGCAGAACAGAGTCAAAGACGAAACACATCATAGCCTTCAAACGTCATTGCGCTCTGTTTAATTTCTTTCACTGTTAAAAAGATTAGAAGAACTTTATTATAGCTTTACGGCTTCAAAAAATGATGTGTGTTGATTTTGTCTCGCTTATGTACAATTAGTACGTGTACGTTGTTTTCGTCAAGATATGTATTCACAACAGCAAGATCGCAGGTACAGATAACAGCTAATACCGAGGTGATTAGTCCACCTAAACGTTTTAATAAAGAGTGTTTGAAGGTTCTGGATAAATCTCCCAGAAATTATACTGAAAAGTTGGCAAGGCTATGGGGCCCCTATGCTTGTGGGGCCCCGGGCAACTGCCCGGCGTGTTCATGCGTTAAGATGTCTCCGGTTTCTATTACTACAAAAGCTATGATAAAGGAGGTCTGTTTTATACACTAGCCACCATAATTGCCTGTGCTTGGCAAACTAGTCTTTGCATACTCAGCTTTGTGGCCGACAAATAATTATTCTATCTATAATCCATCATAAAATCTCTTATATGCTGGTTGTTAGAATGGACTGTGCGTTTACAATGACAAGTGGGGGTCAAATCGGATAATTGTCTACTGGACTAAATTAGTGCACTCCAGGCTCAAAATAAGCAGCCTTGGTGCACATTTAAAATTGGATTCAAGATGAAAATGTACCAGTATCAGTGTTTTGGTTCTGATTGGACCCTTAGGCAATATATCTTTCAAGTGAACAGCAATATAAATGGTAAATATTCCTTTATGACTGTAGTTGAACATTGATGACACATACATCATTGAATATTAGTCATTATATCACTGACAACTGTATTGAGTGTAAGTTCTAAAATCTCTGACAATAGAGGAATCTCTGTAGTAGACGGAATAAGCTTCAAAAAGAGAAATCCATATAAAGTGCAAAGTGATTAGATTAAATATTGAATTTAAAGTTATGTTAAAAATGGAATCTTAGCATTTCACAGTTGTTAACAAATCTGCAATACAGCTACGTGATACTAATGACTACGAACTCCAACTAAAACAGCCTCAGAGCTATATTTGAATCAATAATGATATTTTTATATATATAATATACCGGCTTATTTTGCACTAATGAAAAACAGCACAATTTGTAAAGAATTATTGAACTGGTCCCTGTCAAAACCAGTGACAGACATTTCCATTCAGTCAGAGGGTGTACAAGTCCTTTAACTTCATGATTGTAGGAAGTAGGAGGGATGAACAGAATATTTGGTGGTAAAGAATATTCCCTTGAAAAATGTCTAGTATTCCTTTTTCCCATGAAAATATGTTAATAGCATAAACATTAAAGGGTATATTTACTAAACTGCGTGTTTGAAAAAGTGGAGATGTTGCCTATAGCAACCAATCAGATTCTAGCTGTCATTTTGTAGGATTGACTAAATAAATGACAGCTAAAATCTGATTGTTTGCTATAGGCAACATCTCCATTTTTTCAAACACGCAGTTTAGTAAATATACCCCTAAAGATTTTTCCCAGCTTCGTACAACTTTAATTATCTTTGTTGCTATAGCAGCACGGTGGCTCAGTGGTTAGCACTTCTGCTTCACAGCACTGGATTCATGAGTTCGATTCCCAACCATGGCCTTATCTGTGTGGAGTTTGTATGTTCTCTCCGTGTTTGCGTGGGTTTCCTCCGGGTGCTCCAGTTTCCTCCCTCACTCCAAAAACATATTAACCCTAGTCTGTGTGTATATGTTAGAGAATTTAGACTGTAAGCTCCAATGGAGCAGGGACTGATGTGAGTGAGTTCTCTGTACAGCGCTGCGGAATTAGTGGCGCTATATAAATAGCTGCTGCTGCTGATTATGATGATAGCACCACAAGATTGCCTACAGTGGGATTATTCATCATAAAAATACCCAAATTAAGTCACAAAGGGGGAATGCTAACCCCCCCTCAAAAAAAAAATATAATAGCAGGTAAATAATAAAATCATGAAAATCATAAATATAACTACACATACCAAGCCTGCAAGGCAAACATCTAAAACTTCACAAGGAGCATAGAAATAATACATGGTATAACAACAAAAGACTATGGTATAAATAAACCCACTCAATTTAATCCATATGTGTGTGATATGTTGATGTGTATATGAAAAACAAAGCAAATAGCTCACCTTCAATAAATCGCTATGGGAAACATCATATCTCCATTGGTACAAATAAAATTGATGGAACAAATTAACCAGCGCTATAAAAAAATAATAAATATATAATAATACAACCATTATAATAAGCAATTTATAATATCCAAATCTACCTTTTCATTAAGTCCATCCAGGTAATAAGTCCCCAAACAAAAATCCAATAGGCCTCTATGACGCCTAAGTGCATAGAAGCTGGTACCTTTTCAATTCCTTAATTCTCAGTCATATCATACACCTATGGATTGAAGTGAGTGGTTTTATCTATACTATTACAGTATATTTATTTTCTATCAAATGTACACTGTTATGTTGTTATAACGTTTATTAATTTCTTTGCTGTGATTGCTGCAGTGAAAGCCTAGCGGCAGCTGCCGGTCAGGAGAAGTGGAGACTGTCAAGCAAAGGTTGAGCCATTTAAATCTATTCCAGTCTATGAATAGCCGCCATCTGCAGCCTACATTGTAATAAGTGTTTTCATTTGTTTTAGTTCCACTTGAGCAGTAAGTGGACACGGCGGCGATCTCTCCTATTTACAGTATAATGCCGGCAATGAGATACAAAGAGCATAATAGTAGGAACAGTTCAGTAGGAAAAGTGCCACTTACGTGTATTTAAAACAGCCAAACATACGCAACCTACATTGTACTTATCCATAACAGGAGATCAAACAGGAAAGGAAAAAGCCAAAATATGTATTTTCTTCCACCTACTGGTGTAACTTGTAGCCATCATCTCTGTTCTTTCCTACATACGTATTGTTATCATAAACTAGATAAAGTGTATTTACACAACCTATAATCACGCTGCCTGTTCTGTGGGGCTCTGGGAGATCTTGAGAGGACTATTACGCTGGTTCTTTCAAAGGTATCGCTGCCTAGTAGCTGCTTACTTTGTTCCCGAGCCATTACATAAATTAGGACTTTCTCCTAAATGCACTGTGTAGAGTAGCAGTCCGTTACAATCACTATTTTTTTTTTTGTACCTATCCACAAAGGGAAGTTATAATCATGTCATTATGAATTAACTTTTTAGAATTGAATAGTTTATCACAAATGTCTTCCATTTGTCGTGCTTGCCATTAGTATAAGGAATTTCTGCATATTTTGAGTTATTTATTTCATCATCATCATCATCATTTATTTATATAGCGCCACTGATTCCGCAGCGCTGTACAGAGAACTCATTCACATCAGCCCCTCCCCCATTGGAGCTTACTGTCTAAATTCCCTAACATACTCACACAGACAGGCAGAGAGAGAGACTAGGGTCAATTTTGATAGCAGCCGATTAACCATCCAGTATGTTTTTGAAGTGTGGGAGGAAACTGGAGCACCCGGAGGAAACCCACGCAAACACGGGGAGAACATACAAACTCCACACAGATAAGGCCATGGTCAGAATTGAACTCATGACCCCAGCGCTGTGAGGCAGAAGTGCTAACCACTTAGCCACTGTGCTGTTTGCTTTATCGCCTCTAGAGTACTTACCCAAGTGCTGATTATTGCCACTGAAGATCTTTCATTTGAAATTTTCTTTTATGTCTTTAAAGTTCAGTCTGCAGGTTTAATTTTAACAGGGTGAGTTTGAATTGTATTGTATTTTGTGATTGACTACAGCTTGTCTTCCATCTAAATTATCACTGCTTCTTTGGTAGACATCCTAAGGAAGCCCTAGACCAGTGAGGGGCAACCTGGCTCACCTCGACGGCTGCATTGGCGGCCCTCTAACCTTCTAAAGGGCCGCACGGAGGAAGCAGAGTGAGAACTCTGCGCGCCCTCCTCCCCCGGTATGCCATGTGACCTCCCTGCGCTGTGCAGAAGAAGTCACGGAATGCGAAAGTAGGCTGGCGCGTTCTGCCTTATTCTTTGCTTTATAACAAAGCAGGGATAAGATCAGGAACAGCTGCCCAGGGGGGCCAGAGGTGACAGCTGGGAGGGGGGAGTGCTGGTGGCCCAGCGGTCTACCTTTTGCCCAGCTCTGCTCTAAAGGCTGAAATATCAAACTAGCATTTGCAACAAAGCATAATAATGATATACATAGAAATATAACATAACATTCTGTTGTGTTTTATTCTGTTTTGTGTGATACTTTTATAAGTGCTTCCCATTGTCTGGGTCCGAGTAGTCTCAGGTCCCAGTGATACTTTAGAGTGCAAGTTCTTATCTACAACAGTGTCATTGTCAGGTTGTGTTGCTTAGTGTAAAATACGTGGATCAAATTTGACAATGACCTTGATGTTGACCTCTTTGACCTTGTCCTGATCCTGGTTGGAATTATTTGAGTAAGTGTTGGCTAACCTGTGACACTCCAGGTGTTTGTGAAACTACAAGTCCCAGCATACACTTCCAGCAATAAGCTGCTATATATTGGCAAAGCATGCTGGGACTTGTAGTTTCACAAACACCTGCAGTGTCACAGGTTAGCCAACATTGCAGTATGGAGTCCTCCACCTTTTTCATTGCACTGGTGGACATATTTGTCTCAGAGTCTTAGATGAGCCGACTTCTCCTTGTCAGTTTACCAGTTGGAATTCTGAGATAGTGAATCCTGATATTTCTCCTTTCCTTTCTATAGTATCCAGTAGAAGTTTTATCCCCACTATCTGTTCTCCATGTTACGTCCTGTACTGGGTCATGTGCTGACAACGGGCTGGCGGTTTTATTTAAATACATTTTCTGTGTCTCTTTCTCTTTCGTTATGTATAGATTGCAAAGAAACACGTTTTGGATGTAAATCGTCTGGTATCATTGGGATCAATGTGTGTAACCTCATGTCCATCTGTGTTTTTGTGAAGTACAGAAATCCTAGCTCAGGATCTTGTCCCATTCCTTTGGGGCGGACACAGAGTGAGACGTACACCCGTTAGCATAGCGTATCTTACATGAAATCACTCTGCGCACATCCAGAAAGTGGATGCACAAATATGTGCCTACACAGACTTGCATGTTTCTGGTACTTCAGTCTGCCTGCAAGTGAGAGATGGGTACAGGGAAGGGGTGTTCTAACGTTGCCCAAATATGATTAAGGGGTATAGACAAATGTGCGTCATGCAGTCCTGCAGAAACACACATATACACCCGTCAGGGGGGTATCTTTGGCACCTACTGTAGGGCAGTTGCAAATACTCACTAATTATGATGACATCATAGACCAGATGCATTTGCTGCAAACGAAGAGTCGGACTCATCCCGAGATGTGTACGGTTCTGCACATGGGTGGAAATACGCTACTGTTTTGTGCTATTTTTTTTGTAAAAGTAATTTACTTCCATTTTGCGGTCATCACAACATCAGCCCCTTTGTGATGATGTTCTTGAATGTTTATACATTTATCTGCCAGGCCATTTGATTATCATCATCATCATCATCACCATTTATTCATATAGCGCCACTGATGTACAGAGAACTCATTCACATCAGTCCCTGCCCCATTTTAGCTTACAGTCTAAATACCCTAACATACACACACAGACAGACAGAGACACCCGGAGGAAACCCACGCAAGCACGTGGAGAACATACAAACTCCACACAGATAAGGCCATGGTCGGGAATTGAATTCATGATCCCAGCGCTGTGGGGCAGAAGTGCTAACCACTAAGCCACCATGCTGCCCAATTATGGGATGTATGGACTAATAGAGATTGTGTGTCTGTTTCCCTATTTTATTGGGAAATTCCAGAACTTTTAGGATGCACATTGAGGGCCATTTTCCTGTCACCTATAATCATGCCTTTCCAGTATTGCTTTGACATGTGACATCTGTGCCTGCCCTATGTTTTTTGTAGCTTGGCAATATAAGAAATGTCTTTTGTAGTAATAAACTATAACTAGAACTGTCTCCTCATTCCATGTTAGCGAGTTTGATGCTAAAACTTGCCCTCCCGCTTGTACAATTTCAACATACACAATGTTTGACAATTTTCTCTAAACTTCTCAATGTCCTCATTTGTGTGTGTGTGTGTGTGTGTGTGTGTGTGTGTGTCCACATATCTGCCACATTCCTTGGTCAACATTTTTTCCAGGTCACCATGATATATTCTTCTCAATATTTCACTGTGTAAAGAGTCAGGAACCTCAATCCTGTCACTCATCGGTATGCAAACGTTTGTCTCTGTTAGTCCCACAGATGCCAATAGCCCTTGATTATGGATTGCACTTTCTTTTTACTTTACAGGCCATCCCCCGTGCAATTTATTTAGCACTTTACTCTGTTGTTGCTTTTTGTAAGGCTTTCCATTTGTCAGTGATGGGTGTCTTATAATACCCTGTATTTTAATATGGAGCGCTATTCTCCGTCTCCCATCTTGGTAGTGGTGTCCCCTGGGATCTAGTGATGACAGAAAGTGGGTCAGCCTCCAACCGTCTGCATCGATCTACTGAGCATGCCCAGAAAGACGTTTCGGCTCTCAGCTGTTCTTCCAGTGACAGTTGAACTGTAAAGACGACGTAACCTGAGCTGCATCCTTTTTGTGTAAACTAACTTCTATATCTCATCTGTTACAACAAGTTCTGAAATAATACCAGCAAATTGGTTAAGTCTAAAAGCTTCTTGTGGTTTAACATCTACCACCAACGCCACTGACCTCTATTACAAATAACAGCACAAGTGCCCTGATAATAGGTTTCTGTTTCTGTTCATCGCTTCTTCGTGGCAATTCCCTGGATAATGTGTCTGACATTGGTATGCCTTCTTCTCAATCTAATTAATCTGTATTGTTGTCACGGCATGTGACGTATAGGCTGCTGGATTCTTTTCTTGAGTGAACACTGCCCTTAGGATTGTTTGCATCCACTTAACACACGGCAGCATTTTTATACACATAGTGTGTGTGTAAATGTGTATCTCCCATATGAAAAGTGGTTCATTATTATTTTCTTCATCCAGCAATAGTTTCCTATATTATTATCAGTCTATATCTTAACTGCATATCAAGATCACAGAAGAACTTTTCTCCTCCCAGGTGGAATGAGACATCATCCAATATTAATGGTGTAAAGTGCGTAGTTATCATAATATGATTTAGTTCTTGGGTCTTTGAAGATTCTCAGGGTATTGTTGAATTTATTTTGGACTACTGCCATTGAACACGCCCAGTCTGATAACTTCTGTAATCTTCACTATTACAACTATAAAAACTATTAAAACTATATAAAACTATTACTATTAGTTTTTCCTTACTTGCAAATTCCTTTTGAATGAATTCCCTAAGAGCCATAGTAACTCTTCTTGGTAGATGTACAGTATATCTGGTTGTGCCAAAGTTTACAATTTGATGGAATATAATCCCGGCAAACAGTTTAAACCTTTGTAACCACCATAGTGCTCCTGAATACTCTCCATCGCCCGGTGTGGTTCAGCTCACTCAATGTTCATTATTCATTTACCAGGATGTGTGTTTTTTTCTCCAGCTGTACAACCTACAAGCAGGGGCGGATCTAGGAAATTGCTATACCCGGGGCGATGTAGGGGGGGGGGGGGGGGGTTGTTGGCTCCGCCCGCTTTCCGACTTCTAAGGCTGCCGGCGGCTGCACAGTATGTGCAGGTCCGCTCGGCAGTGACGGTGTGCTGCCACACTGCTCTGGTTGTGTTTAAAACACAATCAGAGCAGCCGGGCAGCACACTGTCACTGCTGAACGGACCTGCACAGTGTGCAGCTGTCGGCAGCAAGTGCCTGCTAGGGGGGGCGATCGCCCCGATCGCCCTCCCCCCCCCTGGATCCGCCACTGCCTACAAGTGGGGCTGTATTGTATATGATTTTAATATACCTCTGTCTTTTACTTTGGGTCTCTCTTCACGACGAATCCTAATAATCTTGGTTGTTCTATTTTGTCAAAAACATGTTTGTAACAGTATGAAGTCATATTTAGAGGCTGGGACAGGATACAGGGGGGGTAAATTATCAAGCTGAGAGTTTTCCGGCGGGTTTGAAAAGTGGAGATGTTGCCTATACCAACCAATCAGATTCTAGCTGTCATCTTGTAGAATGTACTACATAAATGATAGCAAACTTCAGAATAATCTGGTAAGGAGGAAGTGGAGAGGACTGGTCTACATGGAGACTCGTGGAGCTGGTACAGCTGAATATCCGTCATGGTGAGCTGGACACAAGATAACTCAGCAGAGCTGCGGTCTCTGGTAGTAGCTGCTATGGGTTTGAATACTTACAATATTCATTTTGTAGAACATAGTTATATGTGTGCAGCTGTCTGCAGTGTAATTGTGCGCCCGTGTCAAGTTTCCCCATTTAATTATATTTGCTTTTCACCCCCCTTTTAATACAGTGTCAGGATTCACTAGGATCAGCTGTAATTGGCGGTACTCCGCCCAGAGGCGCGGAATCTAAAAAAGCGGACGGTTTTCACCAGGGATTCCCGCGAGTGAAATTGGGTTTTGCAGTTTCCACCCAGTGAGCTGTGATAGAGAACCGAGTACTAGGGGAGAAGGTAGTCACTAGATAGCCACTAATGAGTGGGAGTGCCGAGCGATGCTCTGCGATAGTTCATGAGAGAGATAGCTGGGATGGTCTGCGGTAGTTACCACTAAATAAGTGGAGCAGATAAGCGATTATCTGCGCCGGCACACTTGGAGAGATGAGAATGATGATGTGCGGCAGTTACCACTAATCAGTGGCGCAGGTAATAGGTGATCTGCGGCAGCACACTAGGAGAGATGAGAGCAATGATCTGCAGTAGTTACCACGACTGAGTGGAGCAGTTAAGCGATGATCTGCGGCAGCACACTAGGAGAGCTGAGATCCAAGCAGGGGTACATGAACTGCTTCCAGGCCAGTCTGTCGAGAAGAACCAGCACTAAGAGGTGCGGGGAAGAGCCTTATAAATGAGAGGCAACCAATGAATGAGCGAAGTAGGTGAGAACAGGGGAGACGGTCACTTGCGCATGCGCAGAGCTATTGCGGACCTGACAGCCGGAGGAGAAGGGGGGAATCTGGAAACGGGTAGGTGCGCTGGTTAGCGGGTGGCAGCCGCGGGAGAGTGGCGTGTGACATACAGTACCGCGTGTACATTACTGTGCAGATTTGCACATCCTAGCAGGTTGTCCCGCTATGTGGCGATTGTGACAGGTTTGTTTGTGGCGTGCCTGGTTATCAGTGGGACTTATGTTGTGAAGGTCCCACCTGATTGGACAATTACCAAAGTATATATTACTGGGTACAGAAGCCGCGGAGGGTCAAACAAGTAAACAACGAGACATAATAACAGCGATCTACATTCATATATCGCACATAAATAGGTTCCTTGACCTGTACAACCCACAACACTCGGGTGCGTTTTAAGCCTTTCTATTATTAACTTCTCTGTTATTGCAATTTTTGTCAGATGTGTAACTTGATTATGTTACCTGGCACCCAAAATACAGCAAACCTATCACCTACTTACAGTCATACCTCCAAAGAAGGACACTTTAAGCTTGATGCGCTTTTATCTTGATCCACTATAAGCTAACTAATTTCACGACCTGATCTGTTCCCGACTGTACTAAATGACGCCACTTCAAAACGGAGCAAACTTTAAAGCGTCAATGGACGGACCCTCCTGGCATTCATCTCACAAGTAATATTTTAGGGGTTAGGCTTAGCCTTACCGTTAAAAGCTGGGTCCGTGCATTGCCGCTTTAAGATCTGTTGCGTTTTCAAGTGACGTCATTTACAACTGTCGGCAACAGATTGAGTCGTGAAATTAGTCCATCGGTCTAATGGTAAGTCGCTGTTTGTGTCATGTCGGGGTATAAGTCTTAGGATTTCCAATGTCGTTGTAGTCACTGTCGGGGTAGTCAGTATCGTTAATTCATACTACATCTGCACCAGCTACAGGTCAGGTGCCAATTACTAGTGATGACGGCTGTGCATGTATGCTAGAACATGTGTTTGCAATCAGGAGCAACCTGTAAAAATGTATTCTATGTACAGTAGACATTAACAACATCCTAATAAATGTATTTTATGGAAATCAATAAATAAAAACAAAATTTTTTTTTTTTTTTTTTAAAGACTGTATTTAAATTAATTTAATAATTAATAATTTTTTCCCGGTGCGTTCTTTTGTGACTTGATATTCCACATATGTATTGGACGTATCCTGCAGTGAACAAAGCTGACTTAGCCCCGTGTTCAGCAGCAGACGTGTCTTCAGATCCGCTCCTTGCTGAATACGGACGCGCCTATGCTCCATGTACGCGCACATTGAGTTTGTTAATTAATCAGTCCCGCCCTCTGGTCAGAGACAACGGGAGGCGTTTGTATGAAAATACTGAGTTGTTGACGAAGAAAGAAATAAATGAATAATACAGGGCAACCAGGGAAGAAACCCCTACAGTGGTTTTGATTATTTTATCGACCAGACAAATATAAGATTTACATTGAATTGCACTTTTGTTTTGAAGAAAGTTTTGTTTTTCTTAAAATTGCAAAAGTGTTGCTCTTGCTAAGCAGTTTAATTTCATTTCTTCCAGCTATTCATTGCAATCGAAACTCCAATAATATCGACCAACCTACCAGCACGGACAATATCAATCTGAACCTTCAGGGGGAACAAGCCGACTCACCCTCCGTTAAGGACACTTCAAAGGTTCCAGAGCCTAAAGGGACACCCAAGAAACTACAGCCAGATCCAAACCCACCTAAGGTAATAAGAACCCGGGGCAGGAGAGTCATGCTAAGACAAATCATTTAATTAGGGAAAAATATTTGTTCTGTAAACACAACTGGCACCGATGATTAGAATGCAAAGCAGACAGAGGAGTCCTGAGGGGAAGATAATTAGATCAGAATAATAGAGTGTTGCAGAAAATCAGGAATGCAAATAGTATAGTAAATGTCTAATTACTTTTCTTTCCGTGGTTGCTTATTAGTTTGTCTTCCTGAATTCTTGTCATAACACACATTACCTTACAAGCTTATTTTTTTTAAAAAAAGAAAAAGTTTACAAAGTTGGCTGCAACAGTGCTGTGGGGGACAAATTATGTTGCAGTGCAAGACTTTGGGGCCTGTTTATCAATAGGACGCTTTGTCCCCCAATAAAACGGCTATAAGATATCCCATATCTCCGCACGTTATTAAAAAAACACAAAAAACTATATTCCGCTGCTATGGAGATACTGACCTGGAGCGTTAAGGGCTAACTATCTGCCTCGCCAGGGGCCAATCTCTGCCAGTATGGCGAGCCGGCACAGCCGTGCGCAGTGGTAATTGTAAAACAAGTAGAAAAAAAAATAATGAAAGCCAAAAATATTTAAAAACCTCAATTCATAAATTCACAGAAAAATCGAGAAAAAGCCCCATTGCTAATGGGATCGCCTATCACTTTTTTCAGCAACAGTGCTTCTCGCCAAGTGAGAAATTAGCCGCAAAGTCTAATGACTCGCCATTTCTTAGGTTGGGTACACACTGCAGTTTTTTCACCAAATTAACTGGCCAATCACATGATAAACGACCGTTATCGCATTAGTGTGTACCCTCCAATGGTGAATGATTATCGTTCCAGAGCACATTGTATCGTTTGATTTGATTTTATAAACGGACTAATAATCTCTGTAAACGATGGAACAATGTCGTTCCAATTCTGCAGTTGGTACGCACTCGCAACCAGCAGTGTAGAGGTGTAAATAATACTTTAATTAATATATGAATGTATTATTCCTACTTTCAGGTTAATATATATATATATATATATATATATATATATATATATACAAAAAACAGGGATACTCTGCATTCTCCAAACACATAATTAATGCTGTAATTATTGTTGTTATTATTAAAAAACGAATGTTAGTTCCACATAATGCAATATGTGTTTAAGCTGACCAACTCTCGCCAAAGTCTTCCCATTCTGGTCAGTCCTAACATGATCATATACTATGCTATTTTATCTGGGCTTAAGGCTTACCTGCACACTGCTTTTAAAGGCAAGTCTTTCCCAAGCACTAGCAGCCATGGGAGACCTGGGACTCACCTGACACAAGTTGGAATTAATTAATGTAAAGAATGGGGTGCAAGAGTCATGGGACTTACATTGTATAAACAAAAACAGACATAGATCCTCTGCACTCACCATGTACAGACTGGGGTGCAAGAGGGGGTTGCCCACATTGTATAGACAAGACAACAGGGATACTCTGCACTCTCCAAACACATAATTAATGCTGTACTAAATACTGTGCTTAACATATATTGCAATATGTGGATTTTCTAGTTATTTAACTACGTATATCTTTTTACTCAGCCATCTACACATCTCTCATTCTTATGTTTTAGGGACTTTAGTGCAATCTAATTACGGGTACATGTAAAACCCACAGATTTGCAGCTTTAATATGTCACGTAAGAGACATACAGTATATTCAATACATTAGAATGCGATATGTGGGTATGTAATATCGGCTGACGTCCGTTGTACAATATCAGCTTTTGCATGGTGCCTCATGCCTCAATGCCATGGTGCCTCATGCCTCAATGTCACTTCTTCATAGTGCACCTATAGGTTGAATATTGGTCCCTTCCAGAAATGGTGGCCTTTACTGTGTATAGGCAGCATGTACCATTTAATGCCGTGATGGGCGGCAGGAGGGCCTGCATATATTTACCTCAGAGCCCCCGACTCCTTTCTCCTTTATTGTCGGATGTTTTTGTTATAGCTTGTAGCACTTGTTTAAAATGCTGATATGTTATTACAGTTAGATGTCTCTTTCTTTAGTTAAATGTATTGTTTTAACTTAAAAGTAAGGGTAATGTGTGGCTTAGAGGGCCGCACCAGGTTGCCTGATTTAAAGTGTATCTGTCACCGTGAGCTAACAGAATATGATTCAGCAATATATATAGAGATTGAAATTGAATTAGACTTTTATAAAACTTTCCCAGTGTTAAAAGCTACACTTTTTATATTGTTTTCCTTTATACAACTATACACATGTATGAAAAAGCTTGCTAATTGATTGAGCACGGGGGGACAGAAGGAGCCTTAAAGAAAGTTTGCTGAAGCCCTCGGTCCCCCCTCCTGTCGCTGCTTTGCCAACACATTTAATTGGTACACCTGTTGTCTGTTTCTTCCAAGAAACAAAATGTAATGATTTCTATTTTTGGGGGATAAAAAAATCTGGCATCTACCTTTATAAGGATTGATTGATTGAGCCCAGCTAGCGCTCCAGCTTCCCAAATGCATTTTTCATTTTCAGCTGCAAACCGCATTGTTTTGAAAAAAAAAGTTTCTCTGTCTCCTATTGTTCATACGACAATATTATTTGCTGCCAATTTAGTGCAGATAAAATGTGGTTGATGTCAGAGTGTGGCTGAACAATGAAGCATTGTCTGGTGTTTTTTTTAGTTTTTTTCTTGTGTGTGTTTGGGATTTTCCGTCTAATTGTTTGAGCTGAGGCTCAGACATATTGAACATGGAAATATGTTAATGGATCCCTGGCTCAGCCAAAACCCTCGGTATCTCTTATTGAACCTCACTTACCGTAGACCTGCTGGTAATTGTAACGTCTGCCCTCCTCACTAATGTCCTCTCTTACCTCGCCATTTCCAGTAATCATTGACTGATTCTGGGAAGTAGATAGACTTCTGCCATTAAAGTTTTAAATAAGAGGTTTGGTTTTAATTCTAGTTATGCATATAAAGTATTGAATTGTGAGTTGAAGGAAGTTCATTGCACGGCGTATGCAGTGATGAATATAAACCCGGGGCCTGATTCATTAAGGATCTTAACTTGAGAAACTTTTTATTTCAGTCTCCTGGACAAAACCATGTTACAATGCAAGGGGTGCAAATTACCGTATTTCCCCATGTATAAGACGCACCCATGTATAAGACGCACCTTAATTTTGGGGCCCAAAATGAAAAAAAAGATGTATTACACAAAGACTGACAGCTCCGAGACTGTGGGAGGCGCCTGAAGGACCTTAAGGTCCTTTTGCCAATCAGCGGTGACACGCTGTTCCAATCAATCAGCGGGTACACGCTGTTCCAAACAGCCAGCCGGGGGGGCTAAGACACCCTCTCGGATGGTTGCATAATTTGTGCTCTCCCACTCAGAGGATTCTGAGCCTACAATCGGCCAGCAGCACCTGGGTAGTGGAGAACACTTGATGGACCCGCTGGTGACACTTGTTTGCTTCCTGAGACGACTGAGGTCTCCCACGGCCGGCCGGACGTCCCGCGCCGGGTGCCATCTGATGCCCTGAGCGTGCTGCCCTCCTGGCGGTTGCCAGATTCCGGGTGCCCCCCGCCTTCTGAGAGTCCCCCCTGGCCCTGTTGGCTCCTAGTTGAGTGCCTTACCTCTTGGAGCGGGGACATGCTGTTCCATACAGCCAGCGGGGACACGCTGTTCCATACAGTCAGCGGGGACACGCTGCTCCGATTAGCGGGGACTCCTCTTTCACACCAGGTGCCGACTTCTTCATTGAGGTAAGTAGCGCTTGCAGTGTATAAGACGCCCCTTTTTTTTTAGACCCAAAATTTGGGGGGAAAAGGTGCGTCTTATACATGGGGAAATACGGTAGTATTCTGTTTTGCACATAAGTTAAATACTGACTGTTTTTTCATGTAGCACACAAATACTTGATAGCTTATTTGTACACTGAAATTTTAAGTTGATATTTGTGTGCTACATGAAAAAACAGTCAGTATTTAACTTATGTGCAAAACAGAATACTAATTTGCACCCCTTGCATTGTAACATGGTTTTGTCCAGGAGACTGAAATAAGAAGTTTCTCAAGTTAAGATCCTTAATGAATCAGGCCCCTGTTTTTCAACACATCATGCCCTTCCTAATCTTTTACCTCCCAGGGTTTGGTAGAATTAATAATGTAATCTTGTGTTATGGTATATTGGTAACAATGATTACATAGTAGCTTCTCATTGCCCTTTACGCTTGGCGTATTTGATCTTCTCAAGTAATTAACAGACCTTTGCTACCAGAAACAACTTATAATGTACTAAGTATTATTTAAGTGGGTGCATGTACGATACTGGGCATTCAGTCCTTGTTGCCCCTCCACTCAAGATGTGTTTTGTTAGAGAGAAAGCAGCTAACACGGAACTCTAAAAAGGAATCCTTAATCGTAAGGGCATTCGCCAATCCACTTGTTGCAGTGTGGGGTAAATGATTGACAGATAAATGACATCATGGTGTGTTACTAAGCTGAATAATATTTCTGAAACAGCTGATGTATTTATTCTTAACTACATCTATCCATCCGCTTCTCCTTTACCACTCTGCAGCAGGTTTCCAGGTTTGGAGACAGTTGCTTTACTAACTGTAGAGCTGGAGCTCTGATTGACATACTTTACAGATGTGCTCTGTAGAAATGCACAATAGATTAATACATGGGACGGGGCTAGTGCTATAACAGCAGCTCAATAGACTGCAGCATCAACATTCTATCTTTAACAGATCCTATTAGGATGGCATCCTAAAGATGTGGCTGCAGCTTCTGTAATGGGGTGGGAAGGTAATACTTTAAAATTACTTTTTAATGCAGCTGTAGTTAAATATCAGGTGATACTGAAGAAATTATTATCCTTCAGTCTTCACCATAAGAAGATGTCAGTGTTTGAGCGCCAGTGGTCCTCTAAGTTCTGTGAGAGTATATGCCAGTCACTGGAAGCTTTTTGTTATGAAGACAGCTGTTTAGACAATACAAAAACAGTAAAACATTGCTGCCTTAGACATAGTATAGCTCCAGCACTGTAGTAGGATAACGAGAGCGCGTGTATCTCTTTTCGGTAGGGATTATGCGGTATGGATTGTATGTCAGGGACCTGGAAAGATCACAGATTCATACCAGGATTGCATTATTTTCTTATACTAGCACAAGAATGATCAGATATCCATAAACTGAACAAAAAACTATGGTGGTAATAATTCAGTTTAGAATTGGAGTTTAGTTCTGCCATCTTTGGTAAGTATGAGTTACCCCCAAGGCTGGCGTCTGGTAATGAAGGAACAGGCCTTCCTTACTATCCTAGGAAGATTGTTAGCACAGAGACATCAGCCATCTCACTTAATATTGACAGTATTGTACATTTTGTATTGCTAATGGATGAGCTGATCTTGTAGGTGTCACAAACTGAGAGTTAGATAGTGGAAGGAGCAGGGTCCTCCAGCAGCACATAATAGTCATGTGAGGCTTCTTTCAAACTTAGGTGGAAAGATTGTGGTGTCAGACACGCCTCTATCTGAAACAAAGTTCATTCATCCAACTTGCCATTCTCAGTGTGCATCAGCAATACTGAGCCGAGACATTTGTGGACAGTCAAATAGGTTTTCCACCAAAGAGGGAGTCTCCACCAATCTAAAACAAGCTTTCTCTTTCCTAAGCCTGATCCTGGTGTGTAACAGGCTTCTAAAAAGAGCGTGGTCATTGCTGTAGAGGGATGTCTTGGAGTACTAGGTCACCAGAGCTTGACCGATAGCTCTGATCTAAGCCTTATCAATAGGCGGTTCTATGAACGGTCAGTTTTATGGATTGCAGACATACAGAGTCTGATAGAGCAAGTGAGAAAAGATCCCCTTAAAAGAGGAGAAGAAATAGAATAAGCATACATCCTACCTATACAGATGTAGGTAGGACAGGCCCACTGATCAGGACCTGTGTTCCAATTTTATTCCAATTTTATCAGGACAGCTGGGAGGTGTGCCCGGCTGACTGCGGCCCCATCAATGCTATGCATACCAATGGCAGGAGTGAATGGCATTAAAGGAGTTTTAGTCTCATGGGAGGGGAAGTGTGCTGGGTTTGGCCAGAGCTTCCTAAGTGGTCATGCCACCCATATAATGAATACAAAATTATAAATTCCAGAGATTGTTGGAAGGATGTCCACCACTGGTGCATGCTGACGCAATTAGGACAGTGAAAATGTCGGGATGACATGCAAGATTCCATGGGTTAGAAAGACATCAAAATGCAATCATTTGGCCTAAACATTCCAATAATTTTCATGGTACATGTGATGATACCGAGTTTAATGTAACCTTCTGCACTGCACAGCTGGCCTACCCAGTACCTATCCAAGGTTCAAAATCACCCAGGCAAATATCCAAAATAAAATAAATACGTTTATTTAACAAAATGGTAGCACCAAACAGCAATAAACATATTTAAATAATAACTTGCAACAAATCACACAGCAGTCTGGCACATACAACATACAGGACATAAAACACCTCACCAGAATACTAGTCAATCTCAGGGACTGCTGTCTATCAATCCAAGCTTCTCCCCCTCTCTCCTTTAAGGCTACCAGCAAGATAGTGGTCCTGAGTCACTGTCACTCCGCCTTTGGCGGACACACAGCTCCCCTAGACCTGGAGAGGTAGATCAGGGCAAAGGTAGTACTCCAGGGACCAATTGTCCCTTTCCTGTCAGTGGCAGAGATCTAGGGTCTGATTCATTAAGGATCTTAACTTGAGGAACTTCTTATTTCAGTCTCCTGGACAAAACCATGTTACAATGCAAGGGGTGCAAATTAGTATTCTGTTTTGCACATAAGTTAAATACTGACTGTTTTTTCATGTAACACACAAATACTTGATAGCTTATTTGTACACTGAAATTTAAAGTTGATATTTGTGTGCTACATGAAAAAACAGTCAGTAT
Organism: Mixophyes fleayi; assembly: GCF_038048845.1. NCBI lineage: Eukaryota > Metazoa > Chordata > Amphibia > Anura > Limnodynastidae > Mixophyes > Mixophyes fleayi. The sequence continues at coordinate 261,341,542 of NC_134406.1, read as the reverse complement.
TTAACTTATGTGCAAAACAGAATACTAATTTGTATCCCTTGCATTGTAACATGGTTTTGTCCAGGAGACTGAAATAAGACGTTCCTCAAGTTAAGATCCTTAATGAATCAGGCCCCTAGATCCCAACGCCAGCATGACTTCAGCTATCACTCTTTAGGAGTTTCAGGACCTGTCTGATTGGTCCTTTTCTGTGTTTACCTTTTCACAGGTAAACATGCAGACAAAGGGATAGCAGATGAGCCACTCTTGATTTAATTAGGGACAGATATTGTTATGTGGTTATACAGCATAAGTGGTTTAAACAAGTGAGGTCACAATCCAGACACATTACATTTAAATACACAATGCAGTCCTTTGTAATTAAACATAGAGCTCTATCTGTGGACTTTTTCCCTATCTTAATACATGAGTCCTTCTGGTGTGATGTACATTCATACAGGACTGGTGGACAATAATCCTTTTGCCTAGGCTGAAACAATAGACTAGTCTGCAGGATACAAAAAACATGTTCGCAGACATTTTAACTACTTTCAAATAGAATATATACAAGTTTAAATATGCCTTACATATATGGGGAACCAGAGAGCTAGAAAAAGTATATGTTTGTATAGTCCACTTATGAGAAACGAGGTGCAGACTGGTTAAGGTGATATTAATTCCTCGTTTCACCACAGTACAGTTCCTTGAAACTCGCGTGATCAGTCAGTTTGCTTGTTTAAATTACAAGAGGTACTTTCAGATTAACACATTTCATATGTTTTTCAGAAATTATATAGTTGTTTAAAATAAGGAGAAATATAAAACATTATCCAAGGATGTGTGAGAATTTCATAAATGTGTATTTAAATTTTTAGATGTTCATACTGGAAAATATGAGGCTTTTAGTACTTTTAAAAACCTTGTCGCCCTGAAGGCTTAATTTACTTTGCTGATAAAGTATCTGGCTGGTCTGTCTTCTCTATCTTTCTTTACTGTAGTGTATAAGATACCAGAGGCTAAGGAACCGGTATCTCCTAATGTACAATGGAAAAATGAAACATCAAACAAGAATCTATTTAGTTAAATGTAATTGCTTTATTCAGTGTATCAGTAATATCAGCGATACAGTTTACTACATGCAAATATTAATTCAAAATGTAGTTAATGGAATGAAAAAAATCCTGTGCAATGTTCTCTTTGTGCCCAGAATCATTTATTAAAATAAATAATTTGGGCCAAATGAAATTTTTTCGTGCATTGTAGTTTTTAGTTTTTGTAAAGCATGTCAAGTGATTTAATTATAAATGATGTCTCTAAATTTGACAGCTATTAAACATGCTTTATTGAAATAAATTACCCCAAACAGTCATAGAGATTTAGCGAAAAAAGTGTCTTATAATTTTGGAACTATCTGCATTTTTTATCAAACCTTTAGTAAATGAATTTCATTACGGGATAAAATAGGCTATTAAAAACCTGGCTGCTTATGCTGGATACACGTCAAATCTTTGTTAAATAGGTTATTTAAAAGCTATGCCAGATAATGTCAATTAGTCATGGAAACAGATTAATTTAATTATTGATTTGTTTGGCATTCAATTTTAAGTGAAATTGAAAAACTGAAAAATAAAAACTCTTCTGATGCATATTGTTACACGCTGTGTTGACTTCAGTTTTTGCATTCGTTTTGGAAGGTTTAAATGGATATACTGAGATCATATAAGCTTTCTTTTATAGCATCAGTTCTATGTATTCATCACAAGCTGGAGTCATTTAAATATTGTCATCAATATAAGAGTTATTATTTCTGCATATATCGCAGCATTTCCAAATTCACTGGTACATGTTACCCAGTCTGGCAGAGACACAAGACAATGCATCGCCAAGTCCTGTGGTTTAGAAACATCGGATAGGGAGAGTGAGAAAATGGCCTATAGTGCCTGAAAAGTCATTTGCTTACTGGCTCCACGGACTAATTGAAGTCTAAATCCAGGCCATCCATAAGCTTTCAGTCACCGACTATGGTAAGACCACTGTTATTTTAGGGTTCATTTCATTAGGATCAGAGAACATTTTTGTCATCGATTTGCATCTTCTGCTCGTCAGTATGTTCCTAGATTTGAATTATTTGGGTATAGGACAACTGTATCCAATCATGTCATCTGAATGTTCACAGGAAAACAGAATTTTTCACGAGATGAGCGTGCTGATGTTGTCGAAGGTGCTGTCGACCTGTGTGACTTCAGTCAGGGATGGAAGAGTACATTGTCGTGCCACATAGCAAAATCTGGGCAGGGGGCCCTGGACACTCTAGCCTTCAGGGCCCCCAGTTTTGCTTTTAAAAGATCTTCTGAGCTTGTGTGCCCAGAGTCAGAAGGGGCCTTTGCTATTTTGAGCAGGTGTCTCTGGGAAAGCAGTGGTCTCATAAGGGGGGGGGGGGATCCTGGATATAGTTCCCCGCTTCAGTTCTGTCACTGGACTCATTAAGTTAGTACAGGGCCGCATGTGAGAGGGATAGTTTTATGATCTAAAGAGGGAAGCTACAGACTGATAATTAGAAGCTCATCTATATTAATTTTGCCAAATTTTTAAACAGAAATAATACTAAAGGATCTCTCCACATAAACGTTTTATTCTTGATAGTTACACTGTCACTTACATGCAAATGCATGATAAGGCACCCGCTTTGTTAAGATGCTTCTGCTAACAGGGTGGTCCTAACTCTAAACAATGAGAGTCCCTATATATTAGGCCACACATTCATGTGTTTTTAAATTGAGAGCTAACTTACCAAGAGGTAACCGAACTTCCATGAACAGATAAAAATTAAGTTTCTTTGCTTGTATTGTGCTACCTTTATAAAGTGGAGTCAACCATTTTTTGGGCAAACCGATAGGCGCAAGGCACACAGTGATGTCATTAATTAATAGTGGAAAGAATTGGTCCCTGTGAAGATCCCTGGCACAGTAAGGCACCCCTGGGTGGCCAGCCAGCGTGAAGTAAGTATAATTGGGTCAGATAAACCAGGTATCTTGACATTTGGTGGCAGCAGTGGGATCACCTGAGAATGGCTCATGCCTTGGTCCCCCACGGCCTGACTCCAAAGTGTCTGGCAGTATACTACCTGAGACAATGGGGACATACTCAGATTAATTAAGGGGCAAGGACAAGATGATCAAGTGACACTCCCAGTATTAACCCATTTGTGATGAAATGAGTTTGATAACACCTTAACCAGCTTGTCCCTTGTTTCTCACAAATTGGGGAGTACAACTGCAGTGTATAATAACATGTGGATAAAGGGACATTGTAGCTCATTGAATATATGTATATTGTTTATTGTATATTGTTGATATGGTAGTGAAGCTGTTATTCATTGTACTTATAGTGAAGCCAGGTGGGTTATGGGTTAGGATCAGATTGCAGTATACAAGTGAGGGGGAAGGCCAATTAGTATCCATTGTTCTCAACATGACTAGTCCAGACATTTTGTCTGGAACCCAGCAGGGGACTTTCTGTGGAAGCACAGCTCATCTTCACCCCCTCTCACCCCCCAGATACAGCACTCACCAGTGGTTAAGAGGGAGATAGCCAGGGGTTTGCCCAGGGAGGGGAACGTACTGTGGAAATTTGACCATGGATATAAGAAAGCACTCTGGGGGTGAGGGATATTCATTCTGAGAATTGATCGCTGGAAACTGCAGGGTGGCTGGTTTTTGAGTTGCCGTTCTTTACCAGTGGAATACATTGGCAGACCCATGGGTCGTCAAGTCAGGACAGCCAAGTGACTGTAACTGCATAAGCTAGTAGGGTAAGTAAGGGACAGATGATGTGGTAAAACTGCCTGGCATTTATTTACTGTGTGTATATAATATTCTAGTGATTGGTGTTATTACAATAAATGTATTGTTTTACTTTCTAACTGCCTTTGCCTGAGTGACTATGCGAACCTTAGAAGGTACTGGGTTGGCTTCCCTGGCATAGTAAGGCACCCCTGGGTGGCCAGCCAGTGTGAAGAGGGTAGTATTGGGCCAGAAAACCGAGTATATTCACACCCTTACAAGCTTTTTCAGCCAGAACTAGCTTCCAGCTGATCAGGACTTCCTGTAGAGAAAGGAGGAGAAAATTGAATGCAGCTATGGCTTGTATCCTGTAAGTGTACTGCACCCAATCCTTACCCATAACCAACCTGGCTTCAATTTGAAAACAATGCATAGCAGCATCACTGCAGTAACAACAAACACATTTTTAGAATGGTTACCATAGAATGAAAAAGTCTTCTATTAAAGCATGTCTATACTTATCCCCATGTAATTAGACACTGCATTTGCACTCTGTTGAGCTGCGGAACACTTAACAGTGCTTTATAAAATACATGTTGGTGAGAAACGAGGGACAGGCTGGTTAAGGTGACATATAACTTGTTTCGTAACAGTCCCCATGATTCAGTGAGGCATATTCAATTAACACGGCAGATCGCAGTTACGTGTGGCTGCACACTTCCCGTTAACGCAACATTGCAGGCTTCCCTTTGCACCCCATAGGGTACTAGCACTTTATGTGCGCAGCCGCGCGTAACTCCGATCTGCCGTCTAAATTGAATATGTCCCAGGATGTATTTTGCAATAGACTTTAATATCCAGTTTTATGTCAGCTAAACTAATCCTAGATTTGTCATAACATTTCACTTTTTTACAATTCTCCACTTAGTCAATACTGCAATAACATCTGCTCCATCTGTAAAATAATAGACTACATACACTAGTAGACGTATACACTAACATATGTTCCCATCAGAAACGCTAGCTGTCCTCTGGGTTCTGGGTGCATTAGTGGTGCTTCAATCTTCATCTTCTGATCGCCGGTATCTTCCCAGATTTGAAGTAGGTGGGGATAGGACAACTGTATCCAATCATGTCATCTAAATATTCACAGGAAAACAGAATATTTCAAGAGATGAGAGTGCTGATGTTGTCGAAAATGTTTCTTCACATCTGTTAGGATGTGAGCTTTAATAGACCCCATCAATACAAAATAGGAAGATGCGGTATGCTGACCTCCTGTTCTCATCATCATCATCTTCCTCATCATCATTATTGTCATCACTAGGCTCTGGTTTAGCTGCAATCACATAGATAATGAGTAAAATGTTCCATTAATCAGAAATAACAGGGGAACTGAAGAAGGAAGATAGGGACACTGGTGTAAAATATATTCTCATTTACATTATATTCAAGTGTCATAAGTGTATCTGAAAATATGGGCAGATTTAGAGGTAAATTAGCCTTATTTACGTCCTTATGAGCAGTTTCTATTTAAAGAGCGACGTTTGTGTAAACCAGACAACGGGCTAGGGATTTTTTTTTTTTTATAAAAATATTGTCCATTGATCACTTATATTTTTAAACACTATCTTAAAACAGTGCTCCACTTCCTAATTTACTTTTTATCATGCACAAAATGACTTCATAGCCGCACAAACCTACATTAACGTCATTCCTAATGTTTATAAAGTGCATACCATTAGTTTTATGAGCGATCCAATTTCCTATCTTCCTCGTAAGGCAATTAGGAACCCAAGCAGGATGCATTATGCATTCAACCAGAGAGAGACAATAGACAGGAAAATACTGAAGCGTTACCCGGCGTGTGATCTGTAGGAATAAATGTATCACATGACATTTCTGCACATGCTGATGCTGCAAAAATAAATCCTTGAGTGCAATTAAAACCAGTTAGCTAATGTACAAACATGATCCAGTTTAATGGAATATTCTAATTATTTGTCACCTTTTCCCTCTCCGGGATGGATGCTGACTGTCTGTATGTCACCCCTACGACTCCTTTTTCATAGAAGTGTGTATATCCATTATATATTTACCACCCTGTGATTGCGCTTTACATTAATCACCATCCATTATCGTATTGTTTTCATTCCCTTCGAAGCTTTGCTTGTCCTCTAAACCTCCCATCCATTCCAAGTTACACAGCCGTCTTGTTGGGGTTTTTTACATGAAAAGCAAGAGGTAATTCATTTTACAGCTCTGTTCTAAAGAGATTTATACACGGTTATGTATGTCAGCAAAATGTAAAATAATGTGACATATAAGCTTTGGCTTGAATTTTTCCTTTTTAACGTATGCATAGAATAGAAATTCAAATTTGACATTGGAAAAAGCAGAAATATCTTTTGTATGGTATTGGGAGTCCTTTTCCTTTCCGTTTTCTGCTCCCTTTTCCTTTCCTTCTTCTTTCCTTTTAGTTCCCTTCTTGTCCCTTTCCATTTCCTTTCCTGCTTATTTCCCTTTAGTTCCCTTTTCCTCCTGTTCATTTTAATTTATTAATTGCTTCCCTTTCTTTTCCCTTTCCTTCCTCTTTCCCTTTAATTCCGTTCTCCTATATTTATTTTCCTGTTTCTTTCATTTTAGTTCTCTTCTTCTTCCCTTACCTGTTACTTGCCTGCTTCTTTCCCTTTAGTTCTCTTCTCCTTCCCTTTCCTGTTACTTTCCGGCTTCTTTCCCTTTAGTTCTCTTCTCCTTCCCTTTCCTGTTACTTTCTGGCTTCTTTCCCTTTAGTTCCCTTCTCCTTCCCTTTCCTTTTACTTTCCTGCTTCTTTCCCTTTAGTTCTCTTCCCCTTCCCTTTCCTATTACTTTCCTGCTTCTTTCTCTTTAGTTTTCGTCTCCTTCCCTTTCCTGTTACTTTCCGGCTTCTTTCCCTTTAGTTCTCTTCTCCTTCCATTTCCTGTTACTTTCCAGTTTCTTTCCCTTTAGTTTTCTTCTCCTTCCCTTTCCTCTTACTTTTCTGCTTCTTTCCCTTTAGTTCTCTTCCCCTTCCCTTCCCTGTTACTTTCCTGCTTCTTTCTCTTTAGTTTTCGTCTCCTTCCCTTTCCTGTTACCTTCCTGCTTCTTTCCCTTTAGTTCTCTTCCCCTTCCCTTTCCTCTTACTTTCCTGCCTCTTTCCCTTTAGTTTCCTTCTTATTCACTTTCCTGTTACTTTCCTGCTTCTTTCCCTTTAGTGCCCGTCTCCTTCCCTTTCCCTTTCCTTTCCTTGCCAGAGACTACACACAGGTATCAATCAAGCTATTGGGGAGGAAACAGACAGCTCTTCCTTCTTTTCTGAAGGAAGTGAACAAATGTCTAAGCACAAGTGTTGGGTACTGTTAAGATTCATACACACATCACGGAACTCTCCTTCCCTTTCCTGTTACTTTCCGGCTTCTTTCTCTTTAGTTTTCGTCTCCTTCCCTTTCCTGTTACCTTCCTGCTTCTTTCCCTTTAGTTCTCTTCCCCTTCTCTTCCCTTTCCTCTTACTTTCCTGCTTCTTTCCCTTTAGTTCTCTTCCCCTTCTCTTCCCTTTCCTCTTACTTTCCTGCTTCTTTCCCTTTAGTTCTCTTCCCCTTCCCTTTCCTGTTACTTTCCTGCTTATTTTCCTTTATTTTCCTTCTCCTTTCCTTTCCTGTTACTTTCCTGTACAATATTCTTCTCTTTTATGTGGAGTGATTGTCTACACCTGTGGATCAGTGAAGATAGAAGAATGAGTCTGCTGCTTGGTCCTCCTACAAGGCTGCTGTACGTGGATTCTTAGGGAACAGAAAAAAGGCCAACTACTTGTCCATCGTGAATGAACTTTTGGACAACTCCAAGAATTTGGGTTTTAGAATGCCACTTAAAATTCACTTTTTACGTTCCCATCTAGACTTTTTTCCCTGACAACCTGGGTAGTGTAAGTGATAAACAGGGGTTTTCACCAAGACATTATGACAATGGAGCATCGCTACCAAGAGTGCTGGGACCCTGCTATGATGTGGGACTACTGCCAGAGCAATGAGACACAATCAAATTACATCTTATTTCCCTAACGCAGAGTGACTTTACATTTTATGTTATATTAGCAATTATATTACGTCTAATTTGGATTGTTATGAGTTTCTGATGTTTGGTTTCTGCAGTTTTTAAATGTTTCTGTAGTTTTATTAGTTATTATTTTATAAATGACTATGATAACAGTATTTCAATTCTATAGAGGTTAATTACATTTTTTGTTATTTGTGTGTATCTAATAAATGTGACGTTATAGAGTTAATCTGATTTTTCCACTGAATTCAGCATCCCTAAATTAGGCAAAAACACATATTCACTGCCAGATGCAGAGAACATTTTAAAATTTGTTGAGTAGTGTTGTCAGCCAACTAGATTAAGTCACCTGTGTGTGATTAAATAAATCCTGAAAACCTGAGCTGTTGGAGGTGTGTGAGGACTGTAATTAAGAAACACTAGAGTAGAGTGATAAACAGTCATAACTTACTTTCTCATGACAAGGTATATAATGAATTTATTAATATAGAGATTTTTACTTGCAGTGATTGACAGTTACCAGTGAGTGATGCAAGTGATTGACAGTCTGCTCAGACCACAGATACTGTTGAGTTATTAATTACAGCCAGGATGTGAACAGTTATTATGCTCTATACTTGTGTTTGACGTGTAGTTTGATTTGGTCAAGGTACTATCTGGCGGCAGATAATTATACTGCAGGGGAATTCAATTTTAAGCTTTGGGAAACATACTACATGTGATGTGGGGCTGGTTATCAAACTCTAGCTGGTGGGCGGGACTCGGCTCAGCAGCATATTAGGACCATTTTAAAGGAAAAAAATGCAGGTATCCCAGTGACCAACCCCAAAGTAGCCCATTATGGGACCAGGCCGGAGGGCAGATGCCCCCAGCCCCTGCCCTCCACAATTCCTTAAAGTCTGTGTGCAAATATTTAACACTTGCTACATGTGTACTTGTGTGTATATATACAGTGTATATATATATATATATATATATATATATATATATATATATATATATAGATGTGTGTCTCTGTGTGTTAATATAATTTATTGTTTAAAGCATCTCATGCTTTATTATAACGTAAGGTGAAATCATGGGCTTTTATAACGTAAGGTGAAATCATGGCTAAAGCCCCCAAACTGTACAGCAGTGGTGGGAAACAGACGGCCTGCCGGGCCGTCAGTCAGCTGCTCCCTATCTTATGAGAACGGGCAGCCAACTTCCGCGTAAGTTACCCCCTCTGCACCGTTCAGAGAGGTTGTGCAGCAACCCAGAGGAGGAGAAGGGAGTGTGCTGTCCTTAGGTATGTGTGTGTATATTGTGACAGAAGCAATGGGCAAGTGGTGAATGACAGAGGTATATATCTCAGGCTGTCTGTCTTGTATGTTTTTGAACCCCAGGAAGATTGTCTGTGTGTGGCAAAAAAATTCAAAAAGAATGTGTTTGGGTATAGGAAGATGGTCCCTGGGGTATAAATGGAGAGAGAAGGGTGGGCTCCTTTTTACAAGGCCCATTTTGGGTTTTTCAACCAGCTAGCAAGTACTGGTAATCAGGAGTTGCACCTGCAAGTTGCTGACAAAAATCTAGTAGGCAGTTTCCACTGTCTCGCTCAGCCCTCGGGAGGAGGTTGGATGCCTCCTGAGAGACACTGCAAATGATGACCAATTAGATCTATATTTTGTATGTGTGTGGGGAACAAGGTCCTTTACAGGACAGGGGGTGTTTCTATGTGTTTAGCCGGACAGGCAAGGTGTTTATTTTGAAGTATTCTTTGTTTTTTCCGGTTATTATTATTATTAATTTTTATTTATAGGGCGCCACAAGGTGTCCGTGGCGCCGTACAGGGACAAAAACGAATTACAATACAAGTACAGTAAACATAAAGCACAGTAACTCAGTAAGCTCAATGCACAGCTAGTGAGGGCGGGGGGAGTATCCGCAAATGACGGGGCCCAAAAGGAGGGCGCGGAAGACAGGGAGACCCCCAGAGGTGGGAGGAGGGCCCTCGAGGAGGAGGGCAAAGTAGCTGGAGAGCAGAGTTAGAAGTGGTGGAAACAGGAGGAGAGATGGCCCTGCTCAGAGGAGTGTACAATCTAAGGGGAGGGGTGGACAGACGGAGAAACACAGGAAAGAGAGGGAGAGTAGAGGGACGGAGGCAGGGAAGGGGAAAGAAGGGGGAGAGGCAGAGGATAAGGTAGGTAGTTAAGTGGGAGACTGGAAGGCTTTAAGAAAAAGGTGGGTTTTTAAAGCCCGTTTGAAACTGGACAGGTTAGGGGAAGTCCTGATGGAGGGAGGGAGCTTGTTCCAGTGGAGGGGGGCAGCGCGGGCAAAGTCTTGGATACGCGCGTGGGACCAAAACACTGTGTGATTTATCTGGCTAAAGTGTGCAAAGTACAGTTGTCTAACCTCAGAAGACAGTAACCTCAATATAATCTTGCAATATATTTATATCAATATATATATATATATATATATATATATATATATATATATATATATAATCTGTGTGTTTTTTCATTGTCATGAAGTTTTTAATTGTACAAGCTGCTTTGCCGTCATGTTAGATGTTACAGGCACAATTCCAGATCAGCTTGTTAACAGATGGACGCTCTCTCGAGATTCAAAGCCGATTCGTGACGTTAATGTGTGTCTACTAATCTATCTCCACTATTATTACACTCTATACAGTTACAAAGTGGCCAACTTGAGTTTGATCAATTAGGGTTGCTCAAGGATAGGCAGTTTTTGTAGTTTTTATTGCCCCGTCAGACTAATTTGTATGCTAATATTTCTGCGTTCATTTGCATTTTCAGGATACTCTTCTGTGAGGTTTTTTTTTTTGCTTGTATTTTTTTAAGCAGAATGTATGCAAAACTGTTGTAGGATACTATACTAATCTAATTCAAATAATGTGGCTTACAAATGATCCTTTAAAGAAATAAGGCATATGTTTTCCCCGTGACTCCCTGAAGGAATTTATTTTGTTAAATCCTGGCAGCTTCTCAGTAAAAGAATCCTTTAAGACACATTTCAGAATGTAGGCTTTCCATCTAGTTCTGCATTCATATATCTACTTTATTAATAATGCGTTTCTGTTAGTCTTTGTTTGACAAAGGTACATATGGAACCAGGAGACTTAAAATCAGCCCCTTCCCCCTCCCAAGCATGCTTACCTCTATGCTCCTCCCCTTGCAATATCTCGATGCCTGGTGCAACATAGACCAATCAGTGCAGTAACTTCAAGATTTGGGGGGTATATTTACTAAACTGCGGGTTTGAAAAAGTGGAGATGTTGCCTATAGCAACCAATCAGATTCTAGCTGTCATTTTGTAGAATGCACTAAATAAATGAAAGCTAGAATCTGATTGGTTGCTAAGGGCAACATCTCCACTTTTCCAAACCCACAGTTTAGTAAATCTAGCCCTTGGTGTTTTATAAGGTTCTCCTTCTTATGGCATGGAGTATTATCTTACTGTAAGAGTAGGATAAATCTGATTGCTAACGGTCTTCAGATGTCCATTCCTCTAATCGTATTATGAGACCACAAAACCATACCCCACAAAACATACTTGAATTAATGACTTCAAGCTCCTATTATTTTGGCCATATCCTGGTCTTCCCATCAATAATTATGGGATATGTTTCTGCCAGCACCACTGTTATAATTATATGTTGCTTGAATGGCTGTCGCACTACGCAAGTCATATTGGCATCAGACGGCCTGTTTTATGGATACCATTTTCGACCACCATTGGCTAGGCCCATAAGTGCTGATGTTTTTATTTATGATAGACATGTCCATGAAATAATTTATTTTTGCCTCTGGTGCTTTATAAACTAAGGCCTGCATGGACTATGGGCAGCACGGTGGCTCAGTGGTTAGCACTTCTGCCTTACAGCACTGGGGTCATGAGTTCAATTCCCGACCATGGCCTTATCTGTGTGGAGTTTGTATGTTCTCCCCGTGTTTGCGTGGGTTTCCTCTAGGTGCTCTGGTTTCCTCCCTCACTTCAAAACATACTGGTAGGTTAATTGGCTGCTATCAAAATTGACCTTAGTCTCTCTGTGTGTGTCTATGTTAGGGGATTTAGACTGTAAGCTCCAATGGGGCAGGGACTGATGTGAATGAGTTCTCTGTACAGCGCTGTGGAATTAGTGGCGCTATATAAATAACTGATGATGATGATTATGATAATCTGTGTACTTGAGTACCAAAGGCCCGCGCTGCTTATGATACTCTGGGTACTTGAGTACCAAAGGCCCGCGCTGCTTATGATACTCTGGGTACTTGAGTACCAAAGGCCTGCGCTGTATTTAAATTGCAAAAAAAAGAAACCAATACAGACTCCGCAGTTTACTGTACAAGTTGTCGAACCTATGATAGACACCTTTTTCACAGGAGAGTGTAAGTTCTCATCCACAAATGGGGTGTGGGCATGTATGGGTGAGTCAGGGTGTGTATGTGAGCAGATTGGGGGCATGGTCAAATCTTGGCCCGATTTCCTTCTATGTAGTAGTGGGATGTATACAGTTTTTTCTTCTTTTATTATATTTTAATTATGCACTCAATTTACCAATTACTGTGTGATGAAGTTGTGGTTCATTCTCAGTTGGCTGGCTATGTCCTACAACGTCTCTGCTGGTATCCACCATTGATCGCTGGATACTTAACACACCACTTTAAAGTCTATTTGCTGTTTACATGTATAATTGTTTGATAATGCCATCACTGGTTTTTAAACTCAAATCACTGCAATTATTTATCCTTATTTCATTGTATGCTTGATTTGTCCTGAAGAACGTAGAACAAAACCACAGTCTGTTCCGTGGTAACTAGGCCTGAAGCAAAATGACTTTGGTGAATCTCTGGATTGCGTGTTAGTTTTACAAACAGGATGTTTAATTAGGATTTGTCAAAGTTCATTATCGTTGTTTGCAGTAGAATATACAAATGCTGTATTGTGTCGACCATTAGTTGTCATACTGCAGGAATACAGTGCAGTCACCATAAATAAATCATTGTCTGATTAAACAGTGTATTTAATAATTTAGTATATATAACGTTCAGGATTTCATCTGCAATTTACATATTTCTAAATATGTCTCCTCCCTTCCTTGCTCTCATTTCCTCCTGCTCAATAATCCTTGTAATGCCCTATAATATCCACAAGTTTGTGAATCAGGGAATGAGACTTATGGGGGGGGCTGCAATGAGACATATGGGGGAGGGGGGCTGCAATGAGTCCTATGGGGGAGGGGGGCTGCAGTGAGATCTATAGTGGAGGGGGGGCTGCAAGGAGACCAGTGGTGGAGGAGGGTGACAATGATATCTATAGGTGGAGACCCTGTAATGAGAGCGACACAGGGGGCTGCAATGAGAGCACCATGGAAGGTGGAGGGGGCATCAATGGAAGGAGCTGCATTGAGAGCGACACGTAGGGGCTACAAAGAGAGTGACACGGAGGGGGCATCAATGAGAGCGACACAGAGGGGGCTGAAATGAGAGCGACACGGAGGGGGCTGAAATGAGAGCGACACGGAGGGGGCTGAAATGAGAGCGACACGGAGGGGGCTGAAATGAGAGCGACACGGAGTGGGCATCAATGAGAGCGACACGGAGGGGACATCAATGAGAGCGACACGGAGGGGGCATCAATGAGAGCGACACGGAGGGGACATCAATGAGAGCGACACGGAGGGGGCATCAATGAGAGCGACACGGAGGGGGCATCAATGAGAGCGACACGGAGGGGGCATCAATGAGAGCGACACGGAGGGGGCATCAATGAGAGCGACACGGAGGGGGCATCAATGAGTGACACGGAGGGGGCATCAATGAGAGCGACACGGAGGGGGCATCAATGAGAGCGACACAGAGGGGGCATCAATGAGAGCGACACGGAGGGGGCATCAATGAGAGCGACACGGAGGGGACATCAATGAGAGTGACACGGAGGGCTACAAAGAGAGTGACACGAAGGGGGCATCAATGAGAGCGACACGGAGGGGGCATCAATGAGTGACACGGAGGGGGCATCAATGAGAGCGACACGGAGGGGGCATCAATGAGAGCGACACAGAGGGGGCATCAATGAGAGCGACACGGAGGGGGCATCAATGAGAGCGACACGGAGGGGACATCAATGAGAGCGACACGGAGTGGGCATCAATGAGAGCGACACGGAGTGGGCATCAATGAGAGCGACACGGAGTGGGCATCAATGAGAGCGACACGGAGGGGGCATCAATGAGAGCGACACGGAGGGGGCTGAAATGAGAGCGACACGGAGGGGGCTGAAATGAGAGCGACACGGAGGGGGCTGAAATGAGAGCGACACGGAGGGGACATCAATGAGAGCGACACGGAGGGGGCATCAATGAGAGCGACACGGAGGGGGCATCAATGAGAGCGACACGGAGGGGACATCAATGAGAGCGACACGGAGTGGGCATCAATGAGAGCGACACGGAGTGGGCATCAATGAGAGCGACACGGAGGGGACATCAATGAGAGCGACGCGGAGGGGGCTGAAATGAGAGCGACACGGAGGGGGCTGAAATGAGAGCGACACGGAGGGGGCTGAAATGAGAGCGACACGGAGGGGGCTGAAATGAGAGCGACACGGAGGGGGCTGAAATGAGAGCGACACGGAGGGGGCTGAAATGAGAGCGACACGGAGGGGGCTGAAATGAGAGCGACACGGAGGGAGCATCAATGAGAGCGACACGGAGGGGACATCAATGAGAGCGACACGGAGGGCTACAAAGAGAGCGACACGAAGGGGGCATCAATGAGAGCGACACGGAGGGGGCATCAATGAGAGCGACACGGAGGGGGCATCAATGAGAGCGACACGGAGGGGGCATCAATGAGAGCGACACGGAGGGGGCATCAATGAGAGCGACACGGAGGGGGCATCAATGAGAGCGACACGGAGGGGGCATCAATGAGAGCGACACGGAGGGGACATCAATGAGAGCGACACGGAGGGGGCATCAATGAGAGCGACACGGAGGGGGCATCAATGAGAGCGACACGGAGGGGGCATCAATGAGAGCGACACGGAGTGGGCATCAATGAGAGCGACACGGAGTGGACATCAATGAGAGCGACAGAGAGTGGGCATCAATGAGAGCGACACGGAGTGGGCATCAATGAGAGCGACACGGAGGGGGCATCAATGAGAGCGACACGGAGGGGGCATCAATGAGAGCGACACGGAGGGGGCATCAATGAGAGCGACACGGAGGGGGCATCAATGAGAGCGACACGGAGTGGGCATCAATGAGAGCGACACGGAGTGGACATCAATGAGAGCGACACGGAGGGGGCATCAATGAGAGCGACACGGAGTGGGCATCAATGAGAGCGACACGGAGGGGACATCAATGAGAGCGACACGGAGTGGGCATCAATGAGAGCGACACGGAGGGGACATCAATGAGAGCGACACACAGTGGGCATCAATGAGAGCGACACGGAGGGGGCATCAATGAGAGCGACACGGAGGGGGCATCATTGAGAGTGACACAAAGGGGGCATCAATGAGAGTGACACGGAGTGGACATCAATGAGAGCGACACGGAGTGGGCATTAATGAGAGCGACACGGAGGGGGCATCAATGAAAGTGACACGGAGGTGAATGAGAGACATATTAGCGTAACAGTAACACAGTTTTTCTCTCTTGTGAATGATGACACTATGTCCTTAATTTTAGACAATAGGAAGCCCCCTGTCCTGTGTTCCGTGAGCCTCCCAAAGCCTTAATATAGCTCTGGTAGCGGATACTTGCCTACTTTCCCGAAATGTCTGGGAGACTCTTGAATTTCCCAGGAGAGTGAGCAGCCTTCTGGATTGTGCTTCTCTTTCTTGAGCAATGGGCAGGAAGTGCAGTGTGCTGTCAATGAGATCATCATGGCCCTACCGCTTGCCATGATACAACTATCGGCATTGTGCAGCTGGACAGGGCAGTGATGATGTGTATCCCATCGTTAGCCAATCACCACTGCGCATCTTCATCAGGAAAAGCAGGAGGAAGAGCATTAAGACACATGTCCCAAACAACTATGCTTCCTCCTGCAGGCTCCGTATGGGGAGCTCAGTGAATGAGGGTGAGGATAGGATATAACCTGAGGATCGGTCTTATGACTAACCACAAAAAATACAGGTCTACTCTACTTCTTACTTTGCCCATGTGATTTAGCCAAATTTATGTTTTAAATTATTTTTGAGAATGAGGGGACATCAGGACTGCCTTTGTTACACGTGGCACTTTTATGTGTTTATGTGTTTGTGTTTATCTTTGTATGCTTTTGTTACATTGTGCACCGTAATTTACTTTTCTGCTAAATTGCACCTGGAGGTTGGGTTCATGGTACCTCTGACCATTCCGAAATTCCATGTCCTTTAGTGGCAATAAAAAGGCTGTATGCTTCTATAAACTGCTGAACACCAAAGGCTGAACTACAGGGGGCGACCGCTATGGTGCTTGGAGGTGAGAGGGACCCAGCAATTTTTAAGCTTTCAGTCAATTGATAAAAGGCGCCCATGGTTGCTGATAATAGGCGCAACATCCAGATATATCGGACCTGGGTCATTAAGGAACGTTTCTGGCGATTTTGTGCGTGTTGTCCGCAAAATCACTCTGCACATGCTCAGAATCAGATGATACACAACAGAATACAGCCACGTCCAAGTCATCTTTGAGCACAAAAGGCACTTACTACAGCCTATGATTTCGGGGAAGGAACAGGGTGGGGAATGGGCGGATGCACATAGGCAGTGTACAGTGGGGGCGTCCAAGTCAGACTCAGCACACACAGAAGTACGCGGGTTTTCTGCTGTATCTCTTGCTCCAGCTAGAGGTCTGGTCTAAGTCCTGAGTCCTAGTTATGTCAGTATCATATCCATGCTATCATCATCATCATCAACATTTATTTATATAGCGCCAGCAAATTCCCTAGCGCTTTACAATTGGGAACAAACATTAATAAAACAATACTGGGTAATACATACAGACAGAGAGGTAAGAGAACCCTGCTCACAAGTTTACAATCTATAGGACAATGGGAGTTTGAAACACAAGGACATGTGCTACATCATATTGCACATTGGACCAGCTAGAATGCAAGGGTAAAAGTATGTTGGTCAGAGGGTTGTTGTCTTGTGTTCGCTGTGTAGAGGGTGGTAATAGGGTAACCTAGGGAGATTAAGATGGTGGTTGAGGAATATTATAAGCTTGCCTGAAGAGGTGGGTTTTCAGAGAACGCTTGAAGCTTTGAAGACTAGAGGTAAGTCTTACTGTGCGAGGGAGGGAATTCCACAAAGTGGGTGCAGCCCGAAAAAAGTCCTGTAACTGGGAATGGGAGGATGTGATGAGAGTGGAAGAGAGACGCAGATCTTGTGCAGAACGGAGGTGTCGAGTTGGAGATGCATGTCTGTGCAATTTTGCATCAGGAGCAACTGTAAAAACGTCTGTTATGTACAGTAGACATTTAGGTAGTACACCCTAAGAACTGTTTTTCAAGAATAAAACAAAAAAACAAAACAAAAAACATTTTTTCTTTTTAAATTTCAATGTATAAATGATTATAATATTAACATGTTATATTAATTATATATTTTTTTCTATGCGTTCTTTTGAGATTTTATATTCCACATAGGTATTGTACGTGGTCTAGTAGAGTAAAACTACACCCACAGTCATCACCGCACATATCACGAGATCCGCTCCTTGTTGACTTCAGAGTACGCAGAGCCGAGTTACGTGCAGTGTAAAACAAATTCACAGTACGCTCAATATGTGGGTCTTAATGACTCATGCCCATAGAGAGGTTACAAGTATTTATTCAACTCTGGAATGCTTTTCACCTGGCTTAATTTAAGACCGAACAAGTCAATAAAGTTTTGAGGCCATTAAAAAAACGCATTAAGGATTCAACTTGTTGGATTTCCAAACTTTTGCACAAACTAGGAAATTCAGCAAGTAAATAATAACTAGAGATGGTCACTGACCCCCGTGTTTTGGTTTTGGATTCGGTTTTGGATCTGGATTACCGTCGTGTTTTGGTTTTGGTTTTGGTTTTGCAAAACCGCCATTGCGTGTTTTGGTTTTGGTTTTGGTTTTGTTTGGTTTTGTTTTGCTATTTTGTTGGAAAATACATGTTTTTGTGCCTAAAATAACCCAATTTAGTGCTCCAACTGTTTTAGAGATAAGTAATCTAATTGTTGAGGTAATAAATCATCCAAAAAAACTGTTTAATTCTTCGTTGGTAGGCCTTCATTTATTCTACACACAAAACAGATTGTCTTCCTATCCCTCTATGCATATTGGCAATGCAGCCATCGTCTTTGGATGTATATTACACCCTACACTTATAGTTAAATATGTAAAGAAATGTAAAAAGACAGTTTGCTTTCTGTCTCTATAGCCCCCCCTCCACTTTTTTAAAAAAACAAAAAATTCAGCCATTATAGACTGTACAATATTAATTGACATGGAGAAAGCCAGTTTGGTTTCTGTCTCTCTAGGCCCCCCTCCACTTGTATAAAATACTAATAAATTCAGCCGTTATATACTGTACAATATAAATTGAAATGGACAAAGGCAGTTTGGTATCTGTCTGCATCAGATCCTCTCTCCACTAGGAGTAAAATAGAAAACTATTCAGCCGTTATATAATCTAGAATATAAATAGAAATTGAGAAAGGCAATTTGGTATCTGTCTGCATCATAATCATCAACATCATCATTAGCGCCCTCGTCGCCTACACAAATCTCCCCCTCATCCTCTTCTAATTCCAAAGTGGCATCCTCAATTTGGGTATCACCGGCTACACTCGGGCTATTAAGGCACACATCAGCAGAATGCTCACGATTAGACATCCCACTGTTGGATGGACTCTCCAGAGGGATTGTTGTCATTTGTGAATCAGAGCAAATATTCTCCTGTAATGCCTCACTGGTATCTTGCAGCTCAGCTTTGACGCGTAACAGTAGTTGTGCACCAATTGTAGCCTGGGTAACTTTTTGGGATCTGCCACTAATAGCCAAAGGTGAAGGCCTCATTCTCTCTTTGCCACTGCGTGTGTAGAATGGCATGCTTGCAATTTTTTTTTTATCGTCACTTAACTTTTGCTCAGTTACACTTCTTTTTCGCTTCAATACAGTAAATTTTTTTTTGGTTTTTGTTTTTTGCACTAATTTGAAAACACTCTGTTGTTTGACATCGCCTTGGCCAGATGACGTACTGGGAACACTAACATCAGGACTGGTGACAGAACCTGGTTGCTCATTTAGATCATATGTGGACTGCTTTGAATCCATTCTGAGCGCAAACCACTGGGGAGTGCTAAAAATTATTGAGTAGATACTGCTGACAGATATGACTTTTGACAGCCAGAAATATTAATGCACAATTAGGGAGGACACCCCAAAAACACTGAGGAGTGCTAAAAATTATTGAGTAGATACTGCTGACAGATATGACTTTTGACAGCCAGAAATATTAATGCACAATTAGGGAGGACACCCCAAAAACACTGAGGAGTGCTAAAAATTATTGAGTAGATACTGCTGACAGATATGACTTTTGACAGCCAGAAATATTAATGCACAATTAGGGAGGACACCCCAAAAACACTGAGGAGTGCTAAAAATTATTGAGTAGATACTGCTGACAGATATGACTTTTGACAGCCAGAAATATTAATGCACAATTAGGGAGGACACCCCAAAAACACTGAGGAGTGCTAAAAATTATTGAGTAGATACTGCTGACAGATATGACTTTTGACAGCCAGAAATATTAATGCACAATTAGGGAGGACACCCCAAAAACACTGAGGAGTGCTAAAAATTATTGAGTAGATACTGCTGACAGATATGACTTTTGACAGCCAGAAATATTAATGCACAATTAGGGAGGACACCCCAAAAACACTGAGGAGTGCTAAAAATTATTGAGTAGATACTGCTGACAGATATGACTTTTGACAGCCAGAAATATTAATGCACAATTAGGGAGGACACCCCAAAAACACTGAGGAGTGCTAAAAATTATTGAGTAGATACTGCTGACAGATATGACTTTTGACAGCCAGAAATATTAATGCACAATTAGGGAGGACACCCCAAAAACACTGAGGAGTGCTAAAAATTATTGAGTAGATACTGCTGACAGATATGACTTTTGACAGCCAGAAATATTAATGCACAATTAGGGAGGACACCCCAAAAACACTGAGGAGTGCTACAAATTATTGAGTAGATACTGCTGACAGATATGACTTTTGACAGCCAGAAATATTAATGCACAATTAGGGAGGACACCCCAAAAACACTGAGGAGTGCTACAAATTATTGAGTAGATACTGCTGACAGATATGACTTTTGACAGCCAGAAATATTAATGCACAATTAGGGAGGACACCCCAAAAACACTGAGGAGTGCTAAAAATTATTGAGTAGATACTGCTGACAGATATGACTTTTGACAGCCAGAAATATTAATGCACAATTAGGGAGGACACCCCAAAAACACTGAGGTGTGCTACAAATTATTTAGTAGATAATGCTGACAGATATGACTTTTGACAGCCAGAAATATTAATGCACAATTATGGGGGACACCCCAAAAGCGCTGGGGAGTGCCAAATATGAAGAAAAAATAATAAACCTCTATCCTCCTCTCTGCACTAGCGATTTTGGTTAGAGCAATTGCAAGAACAATATGGTATTCTCTGTCCCTGCTCTAATTAGCCTATGACTACACCCTGCTCTCTCCCTCTGTCAAATGGCGATGGATTGCTGTGGAGGCGTGTATTTATAAAGTTGAAGTATCGCGAGAACCGAGTCCCGAGATCCGACGACGTCACAATGACGTTCGGCCTCGATTTGGATTCGGAATGGGCGGGAGAGTACCGAGCTGCTCAGCTCGGTACTCGGATACCCAAAGTTCGGGTGGGTTCGGTTCTCGGAGAACCGGACCCGCCCATCTCTAATAATAACCGTCATGTTTAATTTTATTCCCTGCAGGTGTTGTGTTCATTTATTTTCATTTAGGGATTCAATGAAACTTACAATTTGACCAGGGGTGCCCTAGGGATGGCCAATATACTGGTGCCATTGTAATACAACTTTAACAGAAAGTGATGCTAGGGTGGTTTGTATAACTTTTCTGGAAAGAGGGTTATGTGGGGCAACAGAGGAGATGAGCCTGGGCACCATGGTGTCTGTTCTACACGAACAATGCCTGAGCCCTTCTCCCCAATAAGCTGCCCACAGTCTGTGGAGTTCTATGAGCAATATTTATGATAATTTAAAGTAGAGAGTAGAATAATGGAAGTTAATTACAAGGGTAGCGGGGATAGTAACAGTATCTATGGGATTTCTCTCTCTCCCTCTGTTCCTTTCTCTTTCTCTCTGTATAATCATGAACACCATATATATATTTTTTTAATCTACCAAATTATTTTTGCAATTCACAATATATACTGACGGGTGGATGGTTGCCGCAAATTAATATATTAGCTGTAGGAAGGTGTGGTATATTAGCCTATTGAGATAGCTATCAGATGTGCAAGTTTATTAGAGAAATTCAGTTCATCTCAAGGAAGGCAATTAAGGACACTTTAAAAGGGCGATACAGCCATTATTTCCAGTGTGTTAAATTGCCTTTTCAAAGAGCCGATCTCGAAAAAATCGTAGATGGGTAGAAAGGGTGCACTGATTACGGAGAAGTTCTGGAAATTAAAAGACATGGATAGGTAGAGGAAAAAAGAATTGAGATTAGGATAGACATTTTCCAGGGGAAGTAGTAGGAAAATTTATAACTGCAATAAAACTTCATACCTTGAAAAAAAAAAACCCTTAATGGGAATCTCTGCGTACTCATTGTTCTCGAAAATTGAAAATGCTAATTTCTTTTCATAGTTCCATTTTTTTTTTCTGTTGGAGGGGGACAACATGTAATTTTAGAAAAAAAAGAATATATCTTGCAAAACAAAAATCCTTGTAAAATTAGTGGTGTATCTTGTAGAGGCAAAATCTGCTGTGTTCTAGTTTATAAGAAGAGATTAAGCTTTGTTTTAATTTTATATATATATACTCTAGCATTAAAGTCTTTTCAATTGCACCAAATTACTGCTATGATGTTTAATGTCTAATATCAAAAGACATTAATAAAATCCTGCAAATGGAAAGCTCTCTAGGGAAATGCAAAATTGATTCTTTCAAAACTCCTAAGGGGAAAATGCAACACTATATTCAATCATCTAATCCGTTTCCTCACATAGAGTGTTTAATGTACGGCTCATGAATGAGAATGGCACGCTTCCCTTTTGATAAAATAGGGCACATTTTAGGATTTAAGTTAATATGTCTGTACAACTAGGATTTGGTTTAAAATAAAAATAAACAAACACAATGCTTAGCTTTCACTGCACAGATTAAGTGCCCAACATGCTATGTTCAGATATTTGTCTCCTGACGCATAGCTTTGCTTTGTTTGTCATATGATCCTATTATGTTGGTGTTTTACATTAGAGTATCAGCGCCAAGTATTGTCTAATGTCTGTGTACCCGCATTTGTTCTAAGCATGTGCCACTGACACTGCTTAAAAATAGAGATACTCAGGCTCGGTTTTCTGAAAACCGAGCCCATCCGAACTTAGGGAATCGGAGTAGGCTCGCGAGCCGGCTCGTTCCTTTCCGTGTCCTCGGATCTAAATGGAGGCAAAACATACTTGTTGCGTTGTCGGATCTTGCGGGTTTTGGATTCCATAGGTACCTCCCTCCCCAGGAGATCCAGCGCCATTGCTCACACAGAAACAGTGGTAGCAGTGTTCTTGTCACTCTCCATTCTCCAATGACATTGCTCAGTGCCATTGCTCACACAGAAACAGGAGGGGTAGCAGTGTCCTTGTCACTCTCCAGTCTTCATTGACATTGCTCAGTGCCATTGCTCACACAGAAACAAGGGTAGCAGTGTTCTTGTCACTCTCCAGTCTCCAGTGACATTGCTCAGTGCCATTGCTCATACAGAAACAGGAGGGATAGCAGTGTTCTTGTCACTTGACAAAAATTGACTGGAAATTATTGGAAATTTCTGTTATTGAGGTTAATAATAATGTAGGGATAAAAAAAAGAGCCATATTATGTTATTTTAGCAAAAAAAATAGGGGTTTTAGAAAAATTCGGGAACCAAAATTAAAACACACGAGGGCGGTTTGACCAAAACCAAAACACGAAGTTAAACCAGATCCAAAACCAAAACACGGGGGTCAGTGAACATCTCTACTTAAAACATTGATTTGGTGCATAAAATGCAATAATGGTACCAGCACCTGTGCTATAGTAACCTTATTAACTAATTATTGTTGGAGATAATTGTCCATTGGGGGTTAGGTTTATCACAGATGGGGCTGGGCCTGTATGACAGGTAATGACTATGTTGCTTCTTACCTTATCAGACAGGAGGGAGTGTGGGCGACATCTCCTGCTTCAGTCTGGGAGAGTGGCGCTGAGCAGTGACATCATAGCCCAGCGCCACTCTCTCCAGCCATTCTGCCAGTTCACACATACACAGTAAAGCTAGAAGCTCGGACCTGGGCCTCCACTTTCACTAGAAAATAAATAGAAACAAAATGTAAAAAAACTGGTGCAAATAGTAAAAAAAATTGTAAGATTGGAATAAATGTGTCATTAGAATGAATACCAATTTTTCTCCAGAGAAAAAGCTTTTCTCCATTTATTAAATAGGCACCTAAATGTTCTTCCACACAGTCAGACACACACAGATTAGGGACCAATTTTTGCAGATTTTTTTCCCCAAACTCGGGGAAAGCAGACAAACTCCACACAGATTGGACCTGTGGCAGAATTGAACCCATTGCCCCAGCGCTGTGAGGCAGAAATGCTAACCACTGTGCCACCATCCTACCCAGGGCTCAGGTGGAGTGTGACCACCTCATATAATCCCCAAATTAATTCATTGTACCTGTTGTAAAATAAAGTGGTGAAGCTCATTTACTAAAGGACAGAAGTGCTGGCATGCAGTGTAAATGGCATTTACTAAAGCAACGCATCTGTCAGTTCCCCTCGAATTAGTGTGGCCTTAAATTTATTACCGTTAAGGGTAAGTAAGTGCATTATTACCGTTATTACGGTAATAATGCGCAGTCCGCGTTACTTTTACCCGTAACACGGCCAATTGAATTCCCCCCTAATGTCACGAATGCACCATTTTTATGGGGTAGTGCGTAGATTTGACTGTCAAGAAAGTGACATCTGCGTGGTGCAAAGTTTCCATCTTCTGATGGGATGAATTTGGATGGATTGCGGAATTATTTACTGAGAGCAGACTATGTTCATAGTCCGCCAAATTCTGCACCCACAAGTTGTCATTTGATAGGACAAGATTATTTATATGAAATTGAAGTGGTGGGGTGGGCGCAAGACCTTGGCTTATACTTTTGCCATTTGCACCTTTCTGGTGCACTTCATTCGATCAACCGATGCACATTTTGCTGTTTGTAAATAGCCTACAGTCACTACAATTGCTGCACTGCTAATCCCTAACGATTTTGCTGAAAGATAGGCTTTACCATACCTCCCAAATGTCCTGATTTTAGCAGGACAGTCCCGAATTTATGGCTCTGTTCCTCTGTCCCGCGGATGGGAATGTTGCAGGAAGGGAGATACCTAATGGGCAGCCTAACACTTTACAGCGTTAAGCGGTCCTATGGGGACGTGCCCATATTCCCATTGCGGCTTAGCCACGCCCCCATCATGACATGACCACGCCTCCTGCCTCACTGTCGCTGACTTGCATGTTGAGAGGTTTGATTTTACTATAGTTTATATATATATTTTTTTTTATTTCTTACATTTGAGGCTAATCTGACATTAACATTTTCATGTGCAGTTTGCAGATAAAACTCCATGTACATTTCCTGAAATGAGAATTGTAAATGGCCATTTCAATGAGCAAACATAAGTTACTATGGCAACCTTTGTTGAAGCGCAGACATCATACTGCGCAGTGATGTCCACCATCGTATGTTCCCCCTCCAGTCTGACCACAGGGACGTTGCTTCTTTGTTTGGTCCTAAAGCTGTGATTTCCCATCACTGGACACCATTCAGCTGTTCTCGTTCCAAGAAGCCTGTCCCAGATATCAGCTTGTTCTGTCTTATATATGGATTGAAATGGACACACTGTAGCTGAAAATACTGTTCTCCATCTAGATAAATATTTAAGAACAGTATTTTAGAGGTATAAATATTTTGTTTTGATCAGATGTGTAGTATATTATATATATATATATATATATATATATATATATATATATATATATATATATATATATATATATTTCCTGTGGCGCTGCATAGCAATGTGTGACAGTTGTGATAAGATTGAGTACTTGTAAATAGAGATTTGGGACATGATAGCTAATTTTGCCCTGTAGCGATCATGTTTTCTTCAAAGAGGTTTTACAGTTAGAATAATATAACGTGCCTCAGCTTGTGTAACACAGCAGGGTTAGGAAGTCACTCTCACACTCTTTGGGCAAGTTGCATTTTAAAAAAGAGCAGAGGACTTGATTGTCGTTGCCATATTTAGACAGACAGAACAGACTGCAGGATACACACAAGTGTATGTGCCATATAAGGTCACGTCAGAACACATAAAAAATGTTTATTAGAAAATAAATGAACATTAATAAAATAATTTAAAATCATTAATAAAAATATACTTTGTAAAAAAAAAAGTTTAATATTGTTTTTTTACATTAAATTCATGGCGCTCATATGTGTAGTTTTTAAAAAAACTATGCCGTGTTAGTTATCACTATCAGTCAGCACTTACACCTGCCCTGTAGTAGGTGCAAATGATATGTTTGAAAACAAGTGTACTTAAGATAAACCCTGGACTTAAATCAGACTTGTATGTGGGCATGCCCTCTACACACCGTTATTGTACATGATGTACGTTAGTCCATACTTGCCAACTCTCCTGGAATGTCCGGGAGACTCCATAATCCCGGGTAGGTCTCCCGGACCTCCAAGAGAGTGGGACATCCTCCCTCATCTGCCCACTTCCTAGTGAAGCGGGCAGGATTTGGAGGCTCCCTGGTGCGAATCTTGGGGAATGGCGTAATTTTGGCCCAGCCCCTGTGCTAAAATGACACGTTTGCGTCATTGGGACGCAGGGGTCGGGGC
Organism: Mixophyes fleayi; assembly: GCF_038048845.1. Lineage (NCBI taxonomy): Eukaryota > Metazoa > Chordata > Amphibia > Anura > Limnodynastidae > Mixophyes > Mixophyes fleayi. The sequence continues at coordinate 261,315,496 of NC_134406.1, read as the reverse complement.
CAAAATGACACGGTTCCACGAGCCTGGCCCCCACATGCCCACTTCTCCCCTGGATCTACCGGAGGCCAACATTTCAAAGTTGGCAAGTATGCGTTAGTCCCCCCTTTCCCTCCCATGTTCCGTCATAGGCAGTCGTAAGTGTCACCTGTGTACAGACATAAATTGAATGCAATTGTGTTCATTGGCGTAAGGTCAATTTCTGAGCTTGTGCAGAGGTACAGAAATGGGCGTACATCCAAACAGGAGTCAGGCTCTCTCTGTCTACCATCAGCACCCTTCAGGTTATGATTCCAAACCCACGTGCACATCAGGACCTCTGCGGCAAGCAGGGCCGGTGCTAGGGTCCTTGGCGCCCTAGGCACACTTTCAAAATCCGCCCCCCCCACGTCTATCCTTACCTTAACTTGGTTCCATAAAGCTGCTCCTCTCTGCCGGCTCCCGTCCCTCACTGACACTGTTGGGTCATGATGATGATTTCTCGCTCGACAGTCGAGTGGAGGGGAGGAGACGGAGCGCCCCATCAGATGTTGGAAGGGAGGGCGGTGGTGGTGAGCCATAGCCCCTCTCCCCTCCCCGTGGATCTATCTGAAGCTGTGCGGCGGCCGTGGAAGGTATGGTCAGCGGTTTCCACACAGTTTTAAAGTAATTTTAATTCTGTGGCGCCCACCAGAGCCCGGCGCCCTAGGCAACTGCCTAACCTTGCCTAATGGGAGCGCCGGGCCTGGCGGCAAGGTTTAGGAAAAAATCAGTCACAAAGGAAGAGCAGACTATGGAGTCAGATTCAGGCTAGTACCAGTGGAGCAGTATGTTATAGAACGTAAAACAAGGTCAGGAATAGACCAATGGGTCAAAGTGGACAGATACAATTAGTTGACAAAACAGGCAGAAGTCATCCCAATTTCACTAATAAGTGTTGGTAAATCAAAACTGCGTAACAATTTACTGGAAAAAAATCTGATTTTGAGAATATTTTATGCATAGCATGTATAACCTCGGAGACCAATCACGTGTGTTCCTCAGCAGTTTCCCTCTGTGGTTAAGGCAGGGTGTAGGCAGTGCCACAGTGGGGCACACAAACGTCACCATTTATTACATCATCATACCTCCCCTCATCATCATCATTTATTTATATAGTACCGCCAACTCCGCAGCGCTGTATAAAGAAAATTTATCGTTCACATCAGTCGCATTGGAACTTACAATCTAAATTCCATAACACACGCACAGACAGACACACATAGACTTGGGTTAATTTTGTTAGAAGCCAATTAACCTATTAGTATGTTTTTTGGAGTGTAGGAAGAAGCTGGAGCACCCGGAGGAAACTCCTGGAGAATTAGTCCAGATTTAGAAAACTTAAACATTGAAGGCGTGCATCATCATATTGTGATATATCCAGAACAGCAGTCATAGTACCACAATAACTTCAAGGCTCATATTTTTTCATATGAACCAGCATTTATAAACTAACAACAATTTTTGGTAGCACTTAACATACATAGATAGACAAATCAGTGCTTGAGAAACTTACCCATGGGTCAATCCTAGTGCTTGATGGGATCGTCGTTCTATTTGGCCCCCGCTGGGCGGCCAAATTAGACGAGATCCAGATGTTCGTCTTGCGGCCAAGATAATCTTTTTACCGCATTTTACACTGTGTCCAATAACCATCCTATCAATCGCTGTACAATTATTATCTGTAATTGCAGTTATTTTTGAGGCCAATGTCATTGCAACATTGCGTAGACATACAGAGGTAATACGAGCATAAGACCAAGGAAGCTGGGGGTTCTGGAGATTGGTACTCTACATGGGGGTCTGGAGATTGGTACTCTACATGACATTGGAGAGATTCCACACTAGAGTTCTTTTGTCTTCTCTAATGAGCTTTGGGCTACTTTGTTGCCACCAGGTTGCCAAATCAAGTATGGTCATGATCATAGGTTGGGTCAGAACCAGAACTGGTAAAGTAATCATAGTTATGGTGTGTCATACAAACCTAGACCAAAAGAAAAATGGCCCCATGTATAAAACTCTGTTCAGTGGCTACGCCATGACAGTCTGAGTGACGACAGAGGACAACGTGCTGCCTGTTTGGACTCAGTAATGAATTACGATATGCAGTTCAGTATATGAATTTGGTTTTGCATATACAGTAGCTTGGTGCCCCCTTCGCCCCTGCGGCTTTTCTCACTCCTATGCTGAGCCTATTTTGGCACTTTTTAGGCTGGTCACATTCCAACATCAATATCAGTCATTTATTTATGCAGTAACCACACAAATAATACCTTGTTTTATTCAGGAGGCTTTGTTCAAAAGTACAATTTGTTTGTCTTTGCCATGTGAGGAGGTATAAGTAATCTAGCCAAAATAAGCAAAAGCAAGATTCTTTTTACTAATTGTAATTCTGATTGAAATGCACTTTAGTGAAGTTTCAGTAACCTCCAGGAAACTATAACAGTGGAGGTTTCTGGAGTATTTCTATCTGTGTCCTGCCCTACGCTGGATCTTTGTGATCTGTGCTTGCTCAGACCTTCTCTGTGACCTAGCCTGTGGTCTCGTGTCTTCCATTCTCATATTAGTCTGTGGCTCATTGTATCCAGTCTCAGTCCTGTCTGTGTTATATAGCCTTGTCTCCTTTCTCATACTTTACACATTATCTGTCTTGTTCAGTTACTGTAGCTAGCTTCCAAAGTTTCTCTGTCCCGGTCATGTCACCCCCAGATTGCTGTGCTGAAGTTCCTTATGTTAATTGAGAACTTGGGGCATTACTGTGACCAATGGAAGTTCCGAGGGCAAAGGCAGCTGCTATCGACCCAAGTGGTCACTAAGACCGGGAACTCTGTTTTCCAGTGATGGTTTGGGTATCTTCCCTGTTCTTGCATTATTCTTGCCTCAGTCTTGTCTGATATATATGTTGAGTCTGTGTCAGTATATCAGGAGTTGCATCAGGTGTCAGGTGGGGGGGAATTCAATTTCTTGCCCCACGGTGATGTCCAGCTTCGCTCATTGTAGGGTACCACAGTCCATAGTATCCGAACATTGCTGACTTCCCTGCCCGCCTATGTCAGATACATCGGTGTAGAGTGCCTTCACGATTGATCCGGAGACCCTCCACGGCATATCGTAGGGAATTTAATTCCCACCATTCAGTCTAAAGTACAAGAATTCCACAATATAAAGGCTTAATTAAGTTGAACATCATTTTTCATTAAATAAAGGCTAAACCTCTCAACCTGTAAAGTTTTTGTTTTCACTTTATTTTAAAGTACAGTGCTTAGCCATTACAGGTATGTAAAAACAACACACTTGATGAAACAAATTGCATCCTTATAGGACATATTATGCAATTAAGCAATTACTGCAAAATAAAATGCATTGTATGTAAATAGAAAAGAGCCTTTGTAATTACCATTTGATGCCGCACCCAATATTAGTGTTACGGTAAATATATGAGACAGGTATAAGGTAAATAACTAAAAAACATAAACAAAACATTTTAAAAAAAATATAGTTTATGTTGGGGCAATCCAAATATTTGCTGCTTAAGGGGGAGAGGCCTATGCTTACCCCCCTCCCCTCCACAGTGGGACGTTCCATTTCACAACTTGTAAGGAATAGTCCACCTTTGTGCATTTTGTAAAGAAATGTAATATATTTAGAGGACTGGATTTACTAAAGGGTGGTTTTGTAAAACCGACAGGTTTTTTTTGGCAGTTTCAAAAGGCCAGCTTTACTAAAGGTGAAACCAACCAAAAAATACCCTTTTACAAAGCGACGCTATGATACTAATGAAACATTTCTCTCCCCATATTTTCCATAGTGTAGTGGCCTTAATACATACCTTCCATCTTCTTAGAACAAAAAATGAACACCAGCGAGAGAGACTGCTCACTTTGATCTCCCGACCCAAATACGGTAAACTTTGGCGAACCCGTCTGTTTAATAGACAGACGGCCAATCAGGAGCAGTCTCTCATTTGTCTGCAGATTTACCTTCCCCCAACTCCACATCACTAGCTTTGGATTGCTTGATCCAAATAAGTCCATTTGTGCGCCACAACTTCATCATCATCATCATCATCATCAGTAATTTATATAGCGCCACTAATTCCGCAGCGCTGTACAGAGAACTCACTCACATCAGTCCCTGCCCCATTGGAGCTTACAGTCTAAATTCCCTAACATACACAGACACAGAGAGAGACTTGGGTCAATTTAATAGCAGACAATTAATTTAATAGCAGCCAATTAGCACTTCTGCCTATGAGGCAGAAGTGCTAACCACTGAGCCACTGTGCTGCCCATCTTGCATGAATTCGTTCTGCGGATGTGTCAGGACACGAATTACGCTAATGAACGCAATTATATGCAATTGACACTTACGTCGGCTTACGACTGCAAGGGTGAAACGGGGGTGAGAAGGCGCAGATGAACGCAGGCAATGCACAATAATGGCGCACCAAGTGCGTACCGAGGGCGTTCCAAAGTGAATACAGCCAAATCAAGTCCTGGGTATCTTGTATGCATGCTTGTTTCAGCCGTATAATTGACACCAACTACAGGGCAGGTGCAAGTGCTGACATTCCGGGAGAGTAGGTAACTATGTGTTAAAGAAAAGCAGCTAATAAATCTCTAGAGACTGAAGTGTCTTTTACATGTCTGTCTCCATTACTGAAGTCATGTTGTCTTACCTATCAGTCTTTGATTAAACCTTGGTCTCCATGAAAATGGCCACCACCATAGGCATCAATACATGGACATAGGACACAATTTCTGATCTGTGTCATCATGTCACAGATGGAGAAGCCAACCACGTCTTGTACTGGCTCAGCATCAGGGAGAATGCCAGACTCTTCAGGGAGTGAGCGAGATCACCCCTATTTCAGGGAGTCTCCCTGACATTCAGGGAGAGTTGGCAAGTATGATGTAATGTAAAAAAAATATTAAACCATTTTTTAAGGAACATATTTGTTTTAATGATTATAGTATTATGTGTTGTTCATTTATTTGCTAAAATATTTTTCGTAAAATACGTTCTGTGACTTTACATTGCACATATGTGTATGTGTGTATCCTGCACTGTTGTGTGTGTTAACATACGTAACGTAATGTTTAGGCAGAGCGTAATTACACCCAGATTCAAATAGAAAGTTATCTCGAGATACGCACGGAGTTGGATATGGGGCGGAATTACGTTGAAGTTAGCTGCTCTTTTTTATTAACGTTGCGTTCGCATGTGAGTCAGGCCCACATCCTCTATTCTCCCGAAACATGCCTGCACCAGACTGGAATTTAGAGGTCAAACAGCAAGTTACATCATAAAGGGTCCAGTGGAATTGAAGAGGTTAATAATGAATTACTGGTGGATGTTCCCATAAATTGATTATCAAACACATATTACCACAGACTCCAGCTACCAGTAACTGCAGAGCTTTCAAAAAATGCCTGAGTCCACTTCTTGATTCCCGTAGCAGCTGTCTAAGTGATAAATAGTCAACTGTTTTTAATTTAGTGAGTACTCTATCAATATTCTGTTAACCAAGCAACAGTGAAATATCTAGTGAGATAAAATGTAATGCGATAAAGCACAAAATTGGTTTTAACTCAGTTTGTTTGAGCTAAGCTCTGAAAACAGACGTGTCGCTCAGAATAACACAGCATATTTATATCTGTATATATCCACAGTAGTTTATGTGTTTGCAGGTTCACTCATTTATAAAAAACACCAATGACCGTTTCAAGGGTGGGGCAAATTCCTTATTGCATAGGTAAATATTTCTCTATACATAGACTGAGAGAGGCTTTTTTTTTTTAGAACACAGGTAATGTATACAAATGTGCTGTAACCCCTAGCAACCAATCAGATGTTAGCTTACATATTCTACACTGTTCCACAAAAATGATAGGTATAATCTGATTGGTTGCTATAGGTTATGTTGGTGGAAAATGCATTATGGTATTAAATAGGCCCTTTGTCACTGTTAGGCAGCCTGACACACTTCAGAGGCCACATACAGGGGCAAATGCAGGATTTGTAGAGGGGGGTTTCCACACCACGCCGCTAGTGGGCGTGGCCAGCATGCATGGGGGGCGTGGCTATAATTTTAGACAGTGCTTGGCTGCTCTCCTGCTCTTCCTATCCCCATAATATATATGGGCAATGCTGCGTGCACTACTGTTAGGTACACGCAGCCCTCCCTTTTCAAGCAGAGCCGTGTGAAGTGGGGGCAGGGTCCAGCCACCTCAATTATACAGTGCCCCGGGGGGGTTAACAGGCACTAGGAAACCCCCCCCTCGGTTTGCCTATGACATGGGCGGCCCTGAGTGGAGTTGATTAGATCACTTGCCCAGTCATGCAAGTGCCCTGAGATTGTCCTTATATTAAAGCTAAAAATCGCTCTTTTATGGCTGTTAAGCATATTTGGTGAAGCAGGTTGACTTCTCGACCCGTCCTCCTAGGACCTTCTCTGGTGGTGACTAGCTCACCCTTGTCAAGTTAAAAGACCGCTTATAGGTGAATTGACTAATTATTTGGTATTTTATAAATAATTGTCAAATATCTGTGCAATCTATAACCCTTTATCCTAATTGTAATTGTAGCCCTAACCCTTACCCTAATTCTAACCCTAAACCTAACCCTTAGATCACATTATGCAGGCGGCGGGTCCTGCCATTGCCACCTTAAAACTGGAAATCTCACTGTCGCCATATTAAGTGACGTCAAAGGCAACTGTCGGCATTTTCTGCAATCGGAATGAACAGGAGGGGCAGCACAGTGGCTCAGTGGTTAGCACTTCTGCCTCACAGCTCTGGGGTCATGAGTTCAATTCCCGACCATGGCCTTATCTGTGTGGAGTTTGTATGTTCTCCCCGTGTTTGCGTGGGTTTCCTCCGGGTGCTCCAGTTTCCTCCCACACTCCAAAAACATACTGGTAGGTTAATTGGCTGCTATCAAAAATTGACCCTAGTCTCTGTCTGTCTCCCTCGCTGTCTTGTCTGTGTGTGAGTGTGTGTCTATATTAGGGAATTTAGACTGTAAGCTCCAATGGGGCAGGGACTGATGTGAGTGAGTTCTCTGTACAGCGCTGCAGAATTAGTGGCGTTATATAAATAAATGATGATGATGATGATGATGAGATGTGTCGATCGTGTCATGTGTTTTTTTTATGTTAAATCTGAATTATTGTAATCAGCATTCTTTTGTCGCTATAGCGATTGTCAGAATTGTCATTGCAGTCATGACTACCACCGATTTGTCCTCATACCTGTAGGTGCACTGCAAAATAGGAGCCAACTTTTTTAAAGCGATTATGGTGTGCTCACATTCCCCTCTGCCACCATATGACTGAAAGCTGCCATGCAGAGTAATGATTAATAGCAGTGGTACTACAGATATCGGGGTACTCAAGTATTCACGGTGCTGGCTCCAATGGAACACACTGATTATAAGCCATGATATCAGAACTCACCATTTATACAGATATTATGTACAGGAGTTTATACATTTGTTATCATCACTTGTGTATTATAAAAAAATACATAAAATGAAAGGGTCCTGCTTATTTGTAGGGTGATATTCCAATGACATGAAGCTGTTTAGGTGCTTTTTGTTACCTTTTTATTATCGTCCTCAGCAGCTGTTATCATTGTCATTCATGGATTCCTTTCTGGCTGTATAAAGAATTGTCTCTCACTTATCCCTACCGCCAAACAATTACATTGCCCTACTTTTTTTACTGCACCTACACGTTATGACCAGTAGGTGGAGACACAGGCTGCTCTTGTGTCCGTCTCAGTTCCAGCCAGATGCTTTCCTTGTTTTTGCAGCTGTGTAAAAAACGACATATGACAAAAAGCAAACTACCAGTCATACCGTTCTCTATGTGCCAGGCTCCTGTCAAATTACTTATTAAAAAATTATTCATTTTATAAAACTATCGCTGTTTTTTTGTTATTTTTCCCCCATGTTTTATTTTTTGAGGGTTTTCTAATAAGGGTGTTTCCTTTTTTGCCTTTTTTTGTTATTTTTGGCAGATTAAATTTCATCTTTGCAAACAGATGTTTCCAAATTGTGTGTTTCACATATCTTCCCCCAGATTTTGTAATGCATTATATTGGGAGGGGTGCGGCAGTCACTGATGATTCTATGTGGGAATATTACATGAAGCCTTTTGTTGTGGTTCCGTTAGTCTATGTGTTTAAAGTGGAATTAAAGCCTAGAAATGTACGTGTTTTGTGAGAAGTTCTTTCCTTGCTGTCTTTAGATGTCAGAACATCTTCGTTTAGCTTGGATATTTGGTATTAATATAATGGATTGCATAGTAAAATGTGCCATATTTGTAGAATGTCTATCCTACAGGTCAAGTGACATTTTTTATTTATTATTATTTATTTATTTTATTTAGCTCTTTATATCAGCAGCTAAAAAATTGTAATTGGAGCAGAACATTTTTTGCATCATAAAAGTAGATACATGATATGCATATTACAATGAAAAAGGACATGTTTAGGAGGGAGAGTCAGTTCAGCGGATGTTTCTCCTGAACCGCGGGGACCAACGTCACAATGATCAGGCAGAAATTGCTGCTCACTCCTACCCACCCCCTCCGCTCTGCCTGTGACCGCCGCCTCACTACTTCACTGATCACCTCCTCTCACTCTCGTCTTCAAGACTTTAACCGGGCTGCTCCCCTGCTGTGGAACGATCTTCCATGTTCCATCAGGTTAGCATCTACTCTCAAAGGCTTCAAGCGTGCCCTTAAGACTCATTTCTTTATTCAAGTCTATCAGTCCTCCTCCTAACTCCCTTGTCCTGGCTCTCTCCAGTTAGCACCACCCTATTTGTGTCTCCCCCTTCCCTTTAGGATGTAAGCTCTCATGAGCAGGGCCCTCTTTCCTTGTGTGCTCCTTCTACTGTTCCATCACCCCCTGTACCTCTTGGCCTGCTTCCCTAGCTCTGTTTTCCCTGTTTTCTTATGCTTTCTTCTCGCTGATTTCTACCATCCCTTTCACTATCTTTCCCAGAAATAATTTGATTTGCTTTACCCTGTCACCTGTGTTTGTATATGTTTTTGTATCATGTTGTGTCTTGGTTCTCTGTTGTCTGTATATTTAATGTACGGCACTGCGGACCCTTTGTGGCGCCTTATAAGTCAAAGATAATAATAATAATAATAATAATTTTTCCTCCCGCCCCAGGTGTACAGAAAATAAGTGGTGATTCCTTACCGTATTAGGCGACAACGTGCACAGCCGAACATTGAGGCATCGTTCCTATTTGGATCCCTCACTTGGTGCGCGATGCATAGCATGGAGGACAGTAGAGCTGGTTCTTAGCAGATGTATTGTCCAGTATATTATATAACTCCGGGTCTATCATATACAACCCATTGCCTATCATGAACAGTTCAATGACAGCATAACGGTCCAAACCCAGGATGTACAGACCAATGCCGGAATAAACACCTCATGACAAACAAACATACACTACCCATGTACAGCCACGTATTGTCATAGTGGCCACACCCAAGATATACAGCCCCGCCCCATGCTAGATAAACGCTACTGCGGCTAGCAGCGCGTGCAGTCATTGGCTGATAGTGCTAGAGGGGCGCCTAGGTGTGTAGAGGTGGGCCTAACCCATTTTTATTTATTGGGTTTTTTGGACAAATGGAGAGGATATGCGGGCCCAAACCTCATGCTTGCCAAGTTTTCACAGTTTGCCTCAGGGAGATCCCGAGGGGGGTGGTGGGAGTGTGGGGGCGGGCAGGTCTGGGTGAATAACGTCATCTGGGCCCTGCCCTTCGCGACGAAATGATGCAAACACATCATATTAGTACGGGGGCGGGGCAAATTGATGCGATTCCCTGATGAGAATCCTGTCACAGAGGCTTCAGATCCTGCACACTTCACTAGGAAGTGGGTGGATGTGGGAGGGTGCCCTAGTCTACACGGAATTTGGGAGTTTCCCGGACATTCCAGGAGCAGGGGTAAATATGCCAAACCTGTTTCTTTGTCTAGGGTTTCTGAAGCCAACAACATCCAGGTGCAAAATACATCCCATTAAAGTTATAGGACAAGACCCAAAGTCCCCCAGCTCTGAGTTAGTGCAAAGTTAAAGCCCTTTGGCAATGTGCCCTACAAATGCCCCCTCATCACCCCTTTATCCAACTTCAATAATCTGCAAAATGTCATCTTGTAGCCCCTCCTCCATACTTCAAACCCATCTCTACCACGCGGTCTGTATAACCACCGTGTTTCCAGTGTGTCCCGCGTAGCCTGACTTTTATGCGGCTGCTTCTGCTGTTATCACAACGGTATCGTGGTTTATTTAGAATATTCGTGCTTACGTAGGGCAAACCAAACCTCAGCTTACAATAACATTAATGGAAAAAAAAAAAGTGGAGACAAAGCAAAGTCTATGCTCCCGTTCAAAAATAATCCTTGACTTCTAAAATAAAACACTAATTAAATGCTATGTCTTTAAAAATAATAGCGATTTCAATTTCTAGAGTGTACTGCGTTGTTTGTGTAGTGTGACAATGTATCTGCCAGTGTTGACGTCTTCTATTCATGCTTTGCTGTTAATAAGGACACCTACTGTTTTATATAGAACTAAAAAAAGGGAAAGCTGGAGATTGCTGCAGCTCCGCAGTCATTTATGTAATGTCAGAAGCTTATAGACAGCCTTAAGTGCCATCATCCACTTGACATTCATGCTTTGCTAGCAACTTTTGGTGACAAAGTGGTATCTTCAGTCCTTTCGTGTCAGTCCTATCCATCTTCAGGATTTTGTATCATCCTACTTAGTATATTGCCCGACAAAGCTCCTAAATTAAATTCTGTTAAAATCCGAATGCTGTGTTGGTTTATAGACCTGCGTGTATATATTAGGGAAGATTAAATGCACACGTCCCATATCTCTTATTAAATCAACAATAACCAAATAGGCGTCAGTCGAGAGATTTACTAAACTGCCGTTCAACCAAGCTGCAGGTTTTCGTGCAGCGTGATGCGCGGTTTGTAAATCGCGTGATTTACTAAAGGCAAAAAGGCACATCAGATACCATGAAACAAAACTCCAAAGTCGCAAACGGCATATCTTGATGTCCTGTTTATCAGGCGGTTGGTCGAATCCTTATGGCAAACCGCCACTGGATAGTCGGAAAAAAAAGAAAGAGATGCTTTTGTGACAGTGATATAACGCAAGCGGGTGGTGGTTGAACAATCTCACCTGACTAAACTAACAGCCCAACCTGCTCAGCATAGAAAACATGATCAGGATCATTCCCCTAGAGCAGGGGTCAGGGAACTTTTTTACCTTTTACCCCCAAATATATTTAGATACGCCGACGTTACCCCCTTGATTTGCAAGGAAGGAAATCATATATTATTAATTATTGGAATTCCAAATTTTATTGAATCTATTCAAAATTTATTTGAAAGCTTCAAATTCCAAACTTCAGGTTTTGGAGAAATGATGTTGCTTCATTTTTGATACGAGAGCATCAATATTGGGGCATTTTGATGTCAGAGCTATTTGGATACAGTCTTCAGCGTCCAATCGATTTCTCTGCTTTGTTTTTATGTTCGTTAGAGTGGAAAATCCTTGTTCGCAAAGGTAGGTTGTTGCAAAAGGCAGCAACTTTTTGACTGCCTCCTCATGTGCAATTTTGATGCCTTTGCAGCTGTTGACATCCAAAAATATGACAGATCTGCTTTGTTTTCAAATGCAATAAGTGCTTCATTATTGCATCGAAGCTCAAGAAGTGCCTCTGCCAACCCTTGAGGCTCTTCTGGTACAACAGCAATTTCACATTTAAAGGGGTCTATAATCCAACTGACAGCATGTGAATCGGCAGCATTACCCCCAGGGATTTCATTTTTATCCCAATTGGGGTAATTTACCCCTGTTCCCTGACCACTGCCCTAGAGAGTACCAGCCTAATGCTGGTTAGCACTGGGTTCCTCCTGGTAGCCCTTCCCGTTGGGTACCAGCGTAACAGTATAGTGCAATCATACTTACCAACTCTTTACTCTCCCGGAGTGAAGGTGAAGTGTGGATGGCAAGGCCAAATGACGCAGTTCACCGCAAATCGCTTCATAGAGGCTTCCATCCTACCCACTTCACTAGAAAGTGAACAGAATGCGAGAGAATGGCCTGCCCAGAATTCGGGAGTCTTCCGGACATTCAGGGAGAGTGGGCAAGTATGAGTGCAACTTATTATGCCACTACACGTGCAGTTCACCGCAAATCGCTTCATAGAGGCTTCCATCCTACCCACTTCACTAGAAAGTGAACAGAATGCGGGAGAATGGCCTGCCCAGAATTCGGGAGTCTTCCGGACATTCAGGGAGAGTGGGCAAGTATGAGTGCAACTTATTATGCCACTACACGTGCCAGCCTGCAAAGAGAGCACACGAGCGTTATTGCATGCTGGAAAATTTAGAACTACAAGTGGGCACAAGTTCATACATACCTTTGTAGTGCCCATAAATCTATAATTCAAGGGGAACCTTGTAATTCATAAGAGAAAAAAAATAAAAAGCCAGTTGGAACGAGCGGTGCGTTCCAGAGGAGCATGCAATGCAAAATGAGACAAGCTCCGGTGAGACCCGCTAATTAATGGTCAGACAGCCAATCAGGAGCAGAATAGTATATCATCCCTTCTAGAATGCAAGCATCCCATTGGACTATGGTGGACCAAGAATGAAAGAACGTTTTAGGTAAGTATTTATTAGAGGGGGCAAGATTTATTAATGAATTATGTAGGCTATAATTATTACTTAATTACAGGGGTACTATTTATTAAATAATTATGAGGCAAAAACTATTTCATAATGGGGGCAGGATTTATTATTTCAGTATGGGGGACATTTATAGTGCACTACAAGTGTGCGGAGTGTTACTAATATACAAAATACAAATAGTGTGCTAAGTACAGGCCTTATTCCAGGGAGAGGGAGAGAGTCTAACCGCAGGCCCGTGTATCAGTGTATGGAAGAGGTTTTGCATTATACAGAGACTCAATGGCTCTATATGACATAGTGGGAATGGCACCATGACATGTTTCAGGCTAGAACTTTGCATGATTGTAAATTCCGTCTGAACTAATGACTTTGTCAATAAAGTGTCAAAGCCTGTAATGAGTTTTCTGAAAACACCTAGCAATACCCTCATTAATTATTACACTTCCTATGGATCAGAAGAGGGAGAACAGGTTTATAGTTTCCTAAAATCTAAAAAGATCAAAATGTTGTGGACCTTTTTTTGCGCTATTGCATGTAATAGACCTAAAGGATTCTATATGTAAATTATACCCCCTGCCTTTCTTTACACAATGGTTAGATCCACTCTCTAGCAGAGCGTATCTAACATTACCTGCCATGTAAAGATGTTCCTATCTTCAGCGGACGAGCGTATATGTATAAATGGGTATAAATATCCAGGGCACGTGAGAAAAGAATGTCGACTGTTATTAGAAACTGGGTGACAAAAAAACCCAACATAGAACATTGAGTCTGTTTATAGTAATTATATGTTAACCAAATTTCACAAATCCAATTGTTCAACGGGTGAGCTGAATGAATGGATTGCAGGGTGATTGGCTTGTGAATGTAGTGGTCAAGTTTAACCATTCACCCTTTTCAGACTACTTTGTATTTTTCTACACTGCAGCTGTCTAGATTCCACATACGTGGTATGCAGCTCACATGGACTAAACACCTGATTAGACTGTGTATTATTCCGGCTTAGACCCACCATGTATTCCATGGCTCTTGATGCACGGATGTCTTTAATCCTCTTTATACTCCAGCCTTAGTGAGCTTTTACTATTATCCCAGCTATAAAATGCATCTAAAGAACAATTCAGTAAGTGGATGAAATAATTCTCTTTTCATGAATTGTGTGCACATTTTCTGTCACCCAGCTGTTTGTACTGAATAATATGTATTGTTGGCACCATTATTCATATTAATAAAATTGGGGCCTGTTTGTATTTTCATAATGTACACACATCATAAGGTGTAGAAAATGTATATCTTCTGGTTTATGTTAAAAAAAAACCCAAGATAATATTTGGATAATGTTGGAGTATCCAGTTCTTAGGTAATGGTCAATAAACACACATTTGGATGGTATTTTTAAGGGGTTTGGTCCTAGGGGTTATATTCAATTAGCCACGTTACTCGCAAAAGTAACGCGGCGTTAAACGTATTACAGGTATTATGGTAATTCTAACCTGGAGGTGCGTGCAGAAAGCCGGAGTTAAAGGTACCGTAATAACGGTAATTACGCGCACTATTACCGTAATAACAGTGATAGTAGTGCGCAAGCTGCGTTACTTTTGACAGTAACGCGGCCAATTGAATATGCCCCTAGGAGTCTGGAAATCTGCAACAGTGATAGATTTAGGAATGAGAATAAAGTAGCACTCCTTGTCTTACGTTGGCCATTATCCTAAAAATAATAAACTATTTTTTTTCTTAATGCTAGTTTGATTTGTTTTCCTTTTAGATTTGTCAATTACTATTCTTATTGTAGAAGTCCATAACTTAACTATTGAATCTGCATTTGCACTTTTTTTGTCACAAGTTTCTACTTGCAGCTGGTGACTAAAGTGCTAAAATGCCACATTGCCAAAGATGCCAAAGACGCCCATTGTTGATGTATACTTGGGGAGACTCCCGAAATAGAGGATGATCTCCTGGAGTCCCAAGTGAGTCTGACAGTCTCTCTAAAAGTGGTGGGCGGGGCTATCACGGAGGAGAAGACTAAGTAACGCTTATATCAGTGTGCTGGAGAGCGGTGGCCATTTTCTTGGAGCACACCTAGGATAGAGAGTGGAGGAAACATAGTAAGAAGGGTTGGAGGGGAAGTGTGAGAAGGGTCTCACAAACACATACACACACACACACACATATATATGTTTCACTTCATTGTGCTGGGCACGCTCCTTGGTGGTAGTAGATAGACCCATGGGTAGAGCTAGACATGCCCGTTGGGTAGGAATAAAAGTGCCAAACTCTGGTATTATAAGGGGCTTTACAAGGCACAAGGCAGGAGTGGTGCCAGTCTTGCATACACCCAGTGGCACACATCTCAGGAGGGTGTGGGAAAGAATGATGAGGGGCGTCATAGATGGGAAATCTCATAGATTGTTGTTATCTTTTATTTAGAAGGCACCACAAAAGGTCCATAGCACCGCACATTGGAGATTTGAACAAACGACAAAATTACATAATTACAAACATCAAAATTATATAAGTCCATAAAGAATTGTCAGTGAGAACTTGCATTCTATAGGGGAGGGGGCGGATACAGAGAGGATGATCGATGGTTTGAATCCACAATTTGTCCCTGGCTCTCCCTCTGGTCATACATTTTGATCTATGGGCTATTATTACAATTCACTTCACAACTGTGCATAAGAATATGCAGTTTAATCTCCCATGTGATGCTACTGCCCACTTTATTTTATTTACTTTTTTACTTTGAGGCAGCAGAAAGAGCTCAAAAGTCCACCACAGTTCATCTAGTTCAGTGGTCAGGGAACAGGGGTAAATTACCCCAAATGGGGTAAAAATTAAATTCCTGGGGGTAATGCTGCCGATTCACATGCTGTCAGTTGGATTATAGACCCCTTTAAATGTGCAATTGCTGTTGTACCAGAAGAGCCTCAAGGGTTGGCAGAGGCACTTCTTGAGCTTCGATACAATAATGAAGCACGTATTACATTTGAAAACAAAGCAGATCTGTCATATTTTTGGATGTCAACAGCTGCAAAGGCATCAAAATTGCACATGAGGAGGCAGTCAAAAAGTTGCTGCCTTTTGCAACAACCTACCATTGCGAACAAGGATTTTCCACTCTAACTGACATAAAAACAAAGCAGAGAAATCGTTTGGACGCTGAAGACTGTATCCAAATTGCTCTGACATCAATATGCCCCAATATTGATGCTCTGGTATCAAAAATGAATCAACATCATTTCTCCAAAACCTGAAGTTTTGAAGTTGAAGATTTCAAAGAAATTTTTAATAGATTCAATAAAATTTTGAATTCCAATAATTAATAATATATGATTTCTTTCTTCTCATATCAAGGGTGTAACGTTGGCGTATCTAAATATATTGGGGTAAAAGGTAATAAAGTTCCCTGACCCCTGATCTAGTTTATTGAAGCAATGCTACAGCTTTTATATCCGTAACAGTCAAATTGCAGCAATGCTGTTTCTTCTGTGACCATGACCGAAACACAACTTTATATTTTATCATTCTCGGTTGTACCATCAGTTGGCTATGCAGATTGTGCAATCACATGGCAGTTTCAGTGCAATCATACCTGTGCATCGTACAGGCCTAGGATCCAGCCCTGTGAGTGCTTGAGGACCTCAAATATTTGTGCTGCCATAACCCTGTCTTTGCATGGTATTTTCCTGTCATGGGGAAAGGGGGGGGGGTAAAGACAGGACCCCCCAATAATTTTAAATGTTGGCTTCTAAGTAAAATGAGCTAAAGTTATTGTACTTTGCAGCATTAATTCAGGCCTATCTCTCGGCAATGTCTGTGCATGCACACACTGTGACGGACAGCTACGGACAACTAGAATATCTGCTTACACCAGCTCCCCCTCATCTGCATTCAGTTCATATGTCTCCATGAACCTTCATTCCTTTACATTAACTCATTTCAACAACTACTAATCAGTGAAATCCATTACTGTACAGCTATAGTGCAAATCAATAGTGTCCATGTAGCTTTTATTACCTTTAGATGGTGAGATCTTCTGAGCAAGACCTATTTTTGTCCTGTTAATATAGACAACTTTGCTTTACCATCTTTTTTTATATTGAAAAACATATACATTCTATTAAATTAACTATGTAATGTAAAAGAAGCATACAATGTGTATGTGTACAAATATTTAGATATTTGGTCAATTCAAATCCTGGAGTGATGGATACGACGGCTTCAGTGATGTCTCTTGTTAGAATAATTTTTTATTCATATAATTATTGCAACGATTGATATACTGTACTGTGTATTGTAGTTTTGGTAAGTTGTTAATAAAGTTTTTAAAAAAATAGGATAGTTTGAAAACTAGAAACCAATGGTACGTGAGATGTGTGTTGCTGCAGTGTAGTCAGAATCTTGTACAATTTGAGATATAATAAAAATATCTTCTTCAAATGCAACATGTCTGGACATTGTCCTGAATTATGTGCTTCAAACAGGTTATGGACCTGTGCTATCAGCTGGGGGCTGGTTAACCCTAGGAAGAAGGTGGCCCGCATTTTTTTTTTTTGGGGACCTAATTTCCATTGTTAAGCTGATTGGGAGGGGGGCATGCTGGTTTTTTTTTTTGTTTTTTTTTTACATTTATTGACTTTTTTTGTTTGTATTTTACATGTATTGCCGTTTTAATTTGTTTACATCTATGTCGACATTTTAACTGTGTCGACTTTTTGACTGTCGACATTAGAACTGTGATGACACTTTGGCTGTCGACATTTCATATCCAACCCGGGAGAACTGTAGGTCGACTGTCGAGTTTGGAAAGGAATTTATCTGCTGCTAACATCAGAGTTCAGAGAGAATTGATAGGCTCCATTCTCAATATTGAATCAGAAAGTGGCTATCTCTATTGTGGATAGGTGGCTGATGCATCTTAAGTGATGGTTGTACAGTCCTAATAATCATCATTCTATAATACTTTTAGTTGAATTATTGCTAAATGATATTTCCTTATGCATATAAAGACTTTAAAATATCTACATAGAGACTTTAGCCCCAGCACTGTGCACATTTTGGTATGGGTTTGAACTTGTGATTTAGCTAAGAAGACCAAAAGACTCATTTACAAATTGTCAAATTGCAAAATCATAGTGCAAATGAATGAGTGGTTGCTGTACAGGAGAAGTGATGTGCTGTTACTGTACAGGAGAAAGGGATGAGCTGTTACTGTACAGGAGAAAGGGATGAGCTGTTACTGTACAGGAGAAAGGGATGAGCTGTTACTGTACAGGAGAAAGTGATGTGCTGTTACTGTACAGGAGAAAGGGATGAGCTGTTACTGTACAGGAGAAAGGGATGAGCTGTTACTGTACAGGAGAAAGGGATGAGCTGTTACTGTACAGGAGAAAGGGATGAGCTGTTACTGTACATAAGAAAAGGATGAGCTGTTACTATACAGGAGAAAGGGATGAACTATTACTGTACATGAGAAAAGGATGGATGGTTGCTGTACAGGAGATAGGGATGAGCTGTTACTGTACAGGAGAAATTAATGGGTGGTTGCTATACAGGAGAAAGGGATGAGCTGTTACTGTACAGGAGAAAGGGATGAGCTGTTACTGTACTGGAGAAATGAATGGGTGGTTGCTGTACAGGAGAAAAGGATGAGCTGTTAATGTACAGGGGAAAGGGATGGATGGTTGCTATACAGGAGAAAGGGATGAGCTGTTACTGTACAGGAGAAATGAATGGGTGGTTGCTATACAGGAGAAAGGGATGAGCTGTTACTGTACAGGAGAAATGAATGGGTGGTTGCTGTACAGGAGAAAAGGATGAGCTGTTACTGTACAGGAGAAAGGGATGGATGGTTGCTATACAGGAGAAAGGGATGAGCTGTTACTGTACAGGAGAAATGAATGGGTGGTTGCTATACAGGAGAAAGGGATGAGCTGTTACTGTACAGGAGAAATGAATGGGTGGTTGCTGTACAGGAGAAAGGGATGAGCTGTTACTGTACAGGAGAAAGGGATGAGCTGTTACTGTACAGGAGAAAGGGATGAGCTGTTACTGTACAGGAGAAAGGGATGAGCTGTTACTGTACAGGAGAAAGGGATAGGCGGTTGTTGTACAGGAGATAGGGATGAGTTGTTACTGTACAGGAGATAGGGATGAGCTGTTACTGTACAGGAGATAGGGATGAGCTGTTACTGTACAGGAGAAAGGGATAGGCGGTTGCTGTACAGGAGAATGCAGCTTGTAAACTCAACTGGGGCAGGGAGATGTGAGTGACTAAAAGTATGAGCACTGGCTTTTTTTTACATGTGTATCATTTGTGTGTTTCATTGATTTTATTTAATTGGTAGTAGGGCTCCTTTGAATGTGCTTTTCCTGAAAAGTGCAACTTGAATCTGCTAAATGTGTCCCATCGAAAGTATAGGATGAGGACAAAACTGGGGATAAACCAAGTCGTTTTTGTGGGGAGAACAATTCTGTGCAACCTTCTCACATTATCTCACGTGTGTATATAATTAGGGACATGAAAGCTCGTAATCCTCGATCAGGAGACCAAGCCCCCAGCCTGGCCAGCTCCTCCCAACAGAAGTGGACACATCTTTGGTTCTCCGCAGATGTGGCAGTGTTAGCCTGCAAATCCACGTTGGGTGCAGTCACGTGACATCACAAAACAGAATTTGAGCTATGCTTTAGCAATTTGAGCCTTTTTGCCTTCTTATGTACATCACAAGTTCTTCAAACAGACACAATCTCATGGACACACAGTTCAGAATTTTATTGTTGCATGTTTTTCAAAGATTTTCTGATCTTAAATACTGACACCACCCAACAAAACACAATTCGTTTTGGGTGCAATTATATGTGAAAAAATACTTTTCCATACACATTTACATAAGTGGGATACATCGATGTATGCACAGAGCACAGATAAAATGTATTTTACCAAATAATTACTTTGTCTGTATGTCAATTTTTTTCATGGATATGAAAAGGAAATATATGTTTAATTCATCTTTGTGACATATTTAAAGTTTGAATTGCCCTACTATATATTCTCATTTTAGGATCACAGGTTCATCAAACTGATGGGGTAATTTGCCAAACCTAAAAATGAAAAGTAGAGGTGTGGCCCAATAGCATCCAATCAGATTCTAGCTATCATTTATCTAGTGCATTGTAGAATGTGATAGCTAGTTTCTGATTGGTTGCTATGGACAAGACCTCCACCTCTCTCTTTTAGAAACTTTGATAAATTTACCTCTTGCTCTTTTTCTTAGGATTAATATATTGCTATTAAAGTCTTCATTTCATTAAGCATCTCAGGGACAACTGATTTACAAAGTTCTGCGTTACGTTCATCACTGAACCGTTGAAGTTGTACAGGATATGTGTATGAATTGGTTCATACGGTGTAAATGCCTGATGTTGTAGTATGGTCCTACTATAATGTTTTATATGGCATGGAAAGAGACAAGAAGGCTATGTGGTCCCGCCACTCTGTTGTCAAGCAGAAGGAATTCCCTATAGATCCACAAAAATAAAAATAGATACGAAGATATAGTACCGATCTATGCAAAGGATAGCTGCACGAGCCTTTACATTAATGGATATTTTACAAATACGTTAAACATTTATACATTCTTGCAGTTATCTATATTTGACTCCATGCAAGAAAATTTGGCCCGCTTGTCTCCTCTAATGAGCCTGTAGGGAGCGAAGGCAGATGGTAGCGCAGATCTCTGCTAGAATGTAATGTCCATTTCCGGTAACATTTTTACAAGAGCATATGTAGTCTACAGGAGAATAACTAGCATGGTTCCGTTGAGCATGAAAATCAAACTTAATAGTAACACAATGCAAATCTGTAGACTTGGTGCCAATGTACACTAAGCGATTAAAACACAGCGCTATGGGATTTATCGTAACAACACTGTTTCTAAGGAGATATTCTAGAACTAGTTAAAGGAACAGTACCATCAAATTCACAATTCTTTCTACAGCGCTTTTAAAAGGACCCCTCCTCCCCTTCTCTTTAAACTAGGAACCTTTTCATGTAGCATACTTTTACTTACGGACTCTTATGTGATGGCAGATAATTGCATAGAGCCTCCTAAGAGCAGTACAGCTCTCTTGCACTTTGTGGTTGCTATCTTCCATTATTTACATTCACACTGTGATCTCCCCTTTCATCTTAGTGTGTACAGCTATCAAGGTCTGCAAGGTAATCACTAAAGGTTTCCCCACATTCTCCCTCTCCATGTTCTGTCGTGTAACATTACATAACACGACCAGTGTCGTTCCGTAGATTGTTGGGGCCCCGGGGGAGCTCATTAGAATTGGGTCCTTATAAAAAAATAGTAGGCTAGTTTTTATAATGTGTTAAATGTTCTGTATTGCAACTACTAAATAAGAAAGAGCTGCAAGAGTATTATCACTATCAGCCAATCACGATTTTTAGCTCACACTTAAATAGATATTAACTAAAGGCGCGTAAAGTTTTCGTTATTTTAGTGTGTTGGCGAGACTTCGAAGTGATGATAACTGGATACTTTTTAAATGTAAGCACAAAAATAAATTAGTTGGTAATATCCAAGCCCACTAAGCAAGAGTGTCCAAACTTGTGAAACGAGCAGTATCCAAACCCAGGAAATGGTAGCAGTTGCTAAATATTTAAAAGTTATAAAAATTAACAAATCGATCGCTGACGGGACTATTCTCTCCACAGTACAGTGGCTCGGAGGTTAGCAATTCATAGTCACAGCACAGGGGTCATGAATTCGATTCCCGACCATGGCCTTATCTGTGTGGAGTTTGTATGTTCTCCCCGTGTTTGCGTGGGTTTCCTCCGGGCGCTTCGGTTTCCTCTCACACTCCAAAAACATACTGGTAGGTTACTTGGCTGCTATTAAATTGATCTTAGTATCTCTTGGTCTGTGGTGTATGTTAGGGAATTTAGACTGTAAGCTCCAATGGGACAGGGACTGATGTGAGTGAGTTCTCTGTACAGCACTGCGGAATTAGTGGCGCTATATAAATAGCTAATGGTGATGATGATGATGATTATTGACGAATGAACAAGCAGTCCTGGACAGATGATGCTGGGGTTAGCTGACAGCCCCTATTATTGCTTCCTCTGCGGGGGCAGAACGAGGCAATGCAGGGCACTATAGCAAAATTTGGGAGAGGCCCAGTGATGCCACTCCAAACATCAGGGCCCCCACTCTGCTCTCACAGGGGGTCTTTTCTAAGCATTCCCCAGTCTGACACATACTCAGAAAATGTCCACATTCTGCTCCTCTGAGAGGGCCCCATTCCATGACAATGCTTCCGTCACTGTTCCTCTGTACTTTGCAGGATTTTAGATTGTGTGTATGTCACTTATTTATACCACATTTGACATATTTATAGTTATGTTTTGAATTGTAACATCATTTCAATAACCCCGTATGATGTAAAACATGTTGACGCAATTTAAAACTGTAGCATTTACCATCCAGAATAATGTATATACTTTTTCCTATTGAACCCACCACCATTATAGATAATACAGTTATAGTTTGTATATATTTTAGTGTTTTGCTATATTTGTGATACATATGGTTCTCCGGACTGATAAAAAAAAAAAGTCCTGTACAATAATATGCATTTTTTTTCTAACACTCCCTACATTTGGATAACAGACTTTTTACCAATCTTATTCATCAGTTCTCTACGTTGTTTGTCACAGAGGGATTTGGAGGATGGGAAACCTTTCTATATATGATCTATACGATAGAAAATATTAATGTATGTTAAGTTCTGTATTAAGTGGCTGAACCTTATATGCATGGGTGCATTGCAGCCAGTTATAATAGCGTTTTTTAATATTAGTAAAACGCACAAATACGTGTCTGAAATGTTAATGTTAAGAGCGTTTTGTCGCTTCCAATAACGATTGTCGAATCTCAATTTGTGTTTCCAACGCACAAATATTTATTCTCATAAAGTAGCAGAATAATTCAAGCAAAATATTAATAAGTACAGCCGTTACTTATCGCAGGCGCTCTGGATCCAGTCTACAGTCATTCAGGTCTGAAGTCTGTGGTCAAGGTGACTGATTACTACATGAGAGCTACTGCTTATATGCAAACAGAGATACAATGAAACAATGCAGATGGTATAGCTGGCTTCTATTGGTCTCGGCTTCAGGAGGGTCCAGGGAGTTGCACATCATAGGCTGATTCAATCTAAGGAATCCAAAGGTGGGGGTCATCTCTCCAGGGGATGAGCTCTGTTCTTCCCGCCAGAACTCCAATTACAATCAGTCCATTAGCATTTCACAGTCAATATCATATTAAAGGTTTATTCCCTAACATCAATAACTAGAGCATGCAATGTGCGATCTCTTCGCCGAATGCATCGGACAGCTGCTAATGTAAAGGGGATTAATATGATATCAGACATGACATATTTCCCTTAACCTGAACCGTAGGATTCACTAGTATGCATATACCTCCTTTATTAAACATGAATTCTACTATATTTCGACATAAATGACTATGTGTTGCAACTACAACTAATGTGTACTATTTACAAATGTTTATGTTTGTGCAAATGTGTGTAAAAGTGTAGAAACTGTTTATTGCCACGTGTTGTGGCTGGATACGCCCTTCCACGCCGTAGCGTACTCTACGCATAATTTCAGACAAAGACAATCAAGTTTGCTCGATATTAATTTAAATGACTTTATCCAATTTGCTGACTTCGACATTAATGACCCCAGACCCATTTGCAATGTAAGTCTTATGTCTGCTACATTCAATGGGCCTGAGTCATTAAGGAAAATAAGGCAAAAAATGAGTAAGTTTTCTCCTGGGCTAAACCATGTTACAATGCAAGGGGTGCAAATTAGTTTATTATTTACACATAAGTTGAATGCTGGATGATTTTTCATGTAGCACACAAATACTTGAAAGCATTATGCTTACACTGAAATTTAAAGTTAAACTAGGACATGCCCTACCCAAGCTATAAATCATACTTGCCAACTCTCCCGGAATGTCCGGGAGACTCCCGCATTTTGTGAGAGTCTCCCGGACTCCCGGGCGAGTGTGGCAATCTCCCGAATTCTGCCCACTTCACTAGGAAGTGCCCCACTTCCTAGTGAAGTGGGCAGAATTAGATCCCAAACGCTGCGATTCCCGGTGAATCGCGGCGTTTGGCCCCGCCCCCGCTGTCAAATGACGCAATTTGCGTCATGACGTCACAGGGGCGGGGCCGAAATGACGCGATTTCGGCCACCCCGCCCCTTCACGCCCCCCTCCACTGGCTGGCTCCCGGAAGGGAGCTGAAGAAAGTAGGTAAGTATGCTATAAATCTGCCATTGCATTTTTAATTTACCTCCCCCTTTAATGCAACATGGTTTTGCCCAGGTCCAAAGTTACTCATTTTTTTGCTTTGCTTTACTTTCCTCAATGACTCAGGCCCAACGTGTTTATCGTAAGTTAAACGTCATTGTGGTCAGTGGAAACAAGTTAGCAACTACGTGTCCAATTGTGTTTGACATGTGGTTTCACTGGCGTTTGAATGAATGCAAATCCAACTCCAGTGAGAATAAGGTTGTACAAGTATAGCGGGTGTCTGTAACTCTAGTGTCACGAGCCGCGGCGGTACTCACAGCCGCCGCGGCTCGCTTCTCATGCGCCCCAGCGTCCCGGCCGTCACCTTGACGACCGGGACGTCATTTCCTCTTCCTGTCCGGCCATTACCAGGGCAACGGCCAGACGCTAGTACACTAGCGCTGCGTCCCGGCGGTGCTGGTAGCCGGGCGCATGCACATAGCAGGCAGCCTGTGGGCTGATTAGGCTTATTAACAGGCATTAGCCTGCAACTGTGTAGGTCAGGGGCAAGCCCTGATTGGCCCTGCTGGATACTAGTAAATTAGTCTGCAGGAGTGTGTTCAACTGCTGATTGGTCTGTGTCTGTACTTAAGGCAATGAGGTCTGCTGCCTCATTGCCGGTTATAGCTTCTGTGCTCCAGTCTGCTGACCTGCTTGTTCCAGTTCCTGTATCCTGTATCTACGTTTGACTTCCCGTGTATGACCCTTGGCTTCGTATTGGACTTCGCTTGTGTTTCCTGTGACCCTGATCCTTGGCTTGTTTACCCGTTCTGCTACTTTGCCTGTGACCTCTGACCTCAGCTTGTTCATCATTACTGTTACCTGCTGCCGGCCTTTGACCTCTGCGTGGACCTGACTCTTCTTGCCTGGGTTCTCCCCAGCCGGTACACACTTCACGACCCTCTGTCAGTCTGCAGCCCAGTCTGTCCCCACCATCAGGGGCTCCAGTGAACACCTGACTGCAGAGTAGACTCCGGGTTGTGTTGTGCCGGCTGGAGGGGTTCCTAACATTATAACCGGCCTACTCACGGAGACAAGATTAGGATGGATGCAAGTGGATCCACACCGTCTCCGGCACAAACCATAGCAGGCCATGTTGAGTCTTTGTATCAGATGATGCAGGGATTGGCTGAGCGTATGTCTGTTCAAGAAGAAGCCACAAAAGCTTCACAACCTCCTCCAGGTCCCATCTGTGAGCCCAAAATGAATTTACCGGATCGGTTCTCCGGAGATAGAACCTTGTTTCGGAACTTCAGGGAGAGCTGCAAGCTCTATTTTCGTATGAGACCCCGCTCCTCCGGTTCAGAGCAGCAACGAGTTGGGATTATTATTTCCCTTCTACAGGGTGACCCCCAGTCCTGGGCGTTTTCTTTGCCACAGACCAGTCCGGCCATGCAGTCCGTAGACTCCTTCTTTGAGGCATTGGGTTTACTGTATGATGACCCGGATCGAGTGGCCTCCGCAGAAGCTCATCTACGGTCCTTGAAACAAGGCCGACGGTCAGCAGAAGAATACTGCGCGGAATTCCGTAGATGGTCACCTGACAGTGGATGGAACGACCCTGCCTTACGTAGTCAGTTCCGTGTCGGCCTATCTGAACAGATTAAAGATTCGCTGGTGCAATACCCGTCTCCTAGCTCTCTGGAGGATCTGATGCACCTCTCCATTAAAATTGACAGGAGATATAAAGAGCGGAAAACTGAAAAGGAAACGTCATCTCCTCCATCCGCCTTCGTTCCTATCTCCCAGGATGGTGAGGAACCAATGCAATTGGGAGCATACCGTCTTTCCTCTGAGGAAAGAGACAGGAGACGGTCACAAGGCTTATGTTTATATTGTGGCGCAAGAGGCCACTTCTCCCGTTCTTGCCCAAACAAGTCGGGAAACGAGCATGCCTAGGGAACGAGGGGAGAGTTCACTTAGGTCTACAAATTGTCTCCCAAAAAAATGCGGTATTGGTTCCTGCACAGCTCACGTTCAGTGCTTGTTCTGTGGGTCTGGCGGCCTTCATTGATAGTGGAGCTGCAGGTAACTTCCTGGACTTCGAGTTTGCCCGCTCTGCTGGAATTCCGCGGGTTAAACTCAAATCCGCCATCACGGTATGTGGCTTAGATGGTGCTCCATTGCCAGGCGGTAAGGTTACCTGGGAGACCCCGCTACTACAATTGAGGATTGGGGCTCTCCACTCCGAATCTATAGTCTTTCGTCTCATTGAATGCCCGTCAGTACCTTTGATTCTAGGTCATCCTTGGCTATCCTGTCATAACCCTGTCATAGATTGGGCAAAAGGAGAGATTGTCCAGTGGAGCTCTCATTGTTCACAGTCCTGTTTGACAGTACCTCTACGTGTGGTTCGGTCCATTCCGGAGCAGCTTCCCTCCCAGTATCATGACTTCTGGGATGTCTTCTCTAAAAAGGCTGCTGATATTCTACCACCGCACCGGGAGTTCGACTGTGCCATCGAGTTAATTCCAGGTACTAAACTACCCAAGGGACGTTTGTATTCTCTCTCTGGTCCAGAGACCAAATCCATGCAGGAGTACATTGATGAAAATCTGGAGAAAGGCTTCATCAGGCCATCTAAGTCTCCAGTAGGGGCTGGGTGCTTCTTTGTGTCCAAGAAGGACGGTGGACTCAGACCATGTATCGATTATCGGGGACTGAATATGATTACGGTTAAAAACACCTATCCGCTTCCTCTCATCTCTGTACTCTTTGATCAATTAAGAGGAGCAACGGTCTTCACAAAAATCGACCTTCGTGGTGCTTATAACCTCATACGCATTAGAGCAGGTGATGAGTGGAAGACGGCGTTCAACACGCTCTCGGGCCACTACGAATACTTGGTCATGCCGTTTGGCCTTAGTAACGCTCCTGCTGTGTTCCAGGATTTGATTAATGAGGTGTTACGTGAGTTCCTGGGACACTTTGTTGTTGTCTACTTAGAT
The DNA here is from genome assembly GCF_038048845.1 of Mixophyes fleayi. Taxonomy (NCBI): domain Eukaryota; kingdom Metazoa; phylum Chordata; class Amphibia; order Anura; family Limnodynastidae; genus Mixophyes; species Mixophyes fleayi. The sequence goes on along the minus strand of NC_134406.1, from coordinate 261,288,418 downwards.
GACATTCTCATATATTCCAATTCATTGCCGGCACATCGGAGTCATGTCAGACAAGTCCTACAGAAACTACGGGAACATCATCTCTACGCGAAACTCGAAAAATGTGAGTTTGAGGTTAAGAAGGTATCCTTTCTTGGCTATATAATCTCTTCAGAGGGTTTCTCCATGGACCCCACCAAGGTCCAGGCAATCCTGGATTGGGTACAACCCAATAACCTCAAGGCGGTCCAGAGATTCCTAGGATTCGCCAATTATTACAGGAGATTTATTGGCGGTTTTGCTGACATCGTGGCTCCTATCGTTTCCTTGACCCGCAAAGGGGGTGATCCGGCTGTTTGGTCACGGCAAGCAATAAATGCATTTAAAACCTTAAAGGAAGCTTTTGTGTCCGCTCAGGTCCTTAGACACCCGGACCCAAAGGTACCATTTATTCTCGAGGTAGATGCTTCTGACGTCGGTGCTGGAGCTATCTTGTCACAAAAGGATCCTCAGACTCACCGCTTGCATCCATGTGCCTTTTTTTCCCGCCAATTCTCCTCAGCAGAGACCAATTATGACGTGGGAAATCGAGAATTACTAGCAATTAAATGGGCCTTTGAGGAATGGCGACACTGGTTGGAAGGCGCTGCACACCAGATCTCCGTTATAACGGATCATAAGAATCTGCAGTATATTCAGTCAGCTAAACGCCTAAACCCCCGTCAGGCTCGGTGGTCACTGTTCTTCACCCGATTTAACTTTATTATCACTTATCGTCCTGGTTCTAAAAATATTCAAGCAGACGCTCTGTCTAGAAGTTTTCTGGCACATCATGCCCCAGTCACTAACCCAGAGCCTATTGTTCCTGTATCCATGGTCCATGCCGGATTAACTCAAGATCTGAGCTGTACCTTACAAAGGTTTCAGAAGTTGGCTCCTGACAACACTCCGGTAGGACGGTTGTTTGTCCCAGTTCATTTAAGGAAGACAGTTCTTGCTGAAACACACAACAGTCGGACTGCTGGACATCCTGGCATCTACAAAACACTAGAGATACTTTCCCGTACTGTATGGTGGCCGTCTCTGTCTGCTGACGTCAAGAGTCACGTCCGGTCCTGTGAAGTTTGTGCCAGAAACAAAGTTCCCAGGACTCGCCCGGTAGGTCAGTTAGTTCCGTTGGCCGCCCCTGGTAAACCTTGGACACATCTGTCCATGGACTTTATAGTCGATCTGCCACCCTCTGCGGGACACAATACCATTTGGGTCGTGGTAGATCGGTTCAGCAAGATGGCACATTTCATTCCACTCACTAGGCTTCCTACTGCTCGAGATTTGGCAATCTTGTTCATTCAACACATTTTCCGCCTCCATGGACTCCCTACAGACATCGTCTCCGACCGGGGTTCCCAGTTCATAGCGCAGTTCTGGAGATCATTCTGTACCCTCCTGGGAATCAAGGTCAGTTTATCATCTGCATACCACCCTCAGTCAAATGGGCAGACTGAAAGGGTTAACCAGTCCTTGGAGAAGTTCTTGCGATGCTACATATCGGAGTTCCATGACAACTGGTCCTCCTTGTTGCCCTGGGCAGAATTTGCCTGTAACAACTCCTGTCACTCATCCACGAAAACCTCTCCGTTCTTTTGCAATTATGGTTTCCACCCCAGATCTAACTCTTTGTATTCACTCCAGTCCGTTGGTATTCAGGAGATCCGTTCCACTGCCAGGGATCTCAGAGTTGTCTGGAAGAAAGTACATTCATCTTTAAAACAAGCCTCACTTGTTGCAAAAAAATTTTCGGACCGACACCGTACCCCCTGCTCTCTTAAGGTTGGCCAGAAAGTCTGGCTGTCTACAAAAAATATCAGGCTGAAGCAACCTTGCAAGAAGTTGGGCCCTAAATTCATCGGGCCGTTTCCCATCATCAAGCAGGTGAACTCTGTTGCATTTAGGTTAAAAATTCCGGGCTCGTTAAGAATTCCAAACACATTTCATTGTTCTCTGTTAAAACCAGTTCTTTATCCAGCTCAAGCCCAGTCTTCAGGCAAGCCACAGAGGTACAGTGTTCAGAAAATCTTGGATTCCAAAAAAGTGCAAGGACAGGTGCACTTTTTGGTACAGTGGAGGAACCGCGGGTTAGAAGAACGATCTTGGGTTCCGCGGAGACAACTCCATGCTCCCAAACAATTGAAGGAATTCTTCAGGAAATTTCCAAGAAAACCTGGGTGTCGGGGTCCCTTGACCCCTCCTCAAGGGGGGGGTACTGTCACGAGCCGCGGCGGTACTCACAGCCGCCGCGGCTCGCTTCTCATGCGCCCCAGCGTCCCGGCCGTCACCTTGACGACCGGGACGTCATTTCCTCTTCCTGTCCGGCCATTACCAGGGCAACGGCCAGACGCTAGTACACTAGCGCTGCGTCCCGGCGGTGCTGGTAGCCGGGCGCATGCACATAGCAGGCAGCCTGTGGGCTGATTAGGCTTATTAACAGGCATTAGCCTGCAACTGTGTAGGTCAGGGGCAAGCCCTGATTGGCCCTGCTGGATACTAGTAAATTAGTCTGCAGGAGTGTGTTCAACTGCTGATTGGTCTGTGTCTGTACTTAAGGCAATGAGGTCTGCTGCCTCATTGCCGGTTATAGCTTCTGTGCTCCAGTCTGCTGACCTGCTTGTTCCAGTTCCTGTATCCTGTATCTACGTTTGACTTCCCGTGTATGACCCTTGGCTTCGTATTGGACTTCGCTTGTGTTTCCTGTGACCCTGATCCTTGGCTTGTTTACCCGTTCTGCTACTTTGCCTGTGACCTCTGACCTCAGCTTGTTCATCATTACTGTTACCTGCTGCCGGCCTTTGACCTCTGCGTGGACCTGACTCTTCTTGCCTGGGTTCTCCCCAGCCGGTACACACTTCACGACCCTCTGTCAGTCTGCAGCCCAGTCTGTCCCCACCATCAGGGGCTCCAGTGAACACCTGACTGCAGAGTAGACTCCGGGTTGTGTTGTGCCGGCTGGAGGGGTTCCTAACATCTAGGCTAAAATTTACCAGCCCTCCCCTGGTTCAGTTTCAAGTTAAGGGTCTTTTTAACAAGTGAAGAGCTGAAATGCCATCCTAAACAGTGGCAAAAGGCTCTTTGACCCCTTTTTTTATTTTTCAATGGGTGAATACCAGGAAAATTCTAGATTTTTCTGGTATTAACCTAATTACCGGCACTTACCGTTGTCCCCATAGACCCCTATGGGGACAGCAGCTTTAGGTAATTTATGAAGCTGCGAATGGATGGCGTTTTTGGTATTATACTGGTATAAAGTGCGCATAGCGCTTTCTCCATTCGCCGACAGCCTTCACAGAGGATGGGACCAATTCCTGGGCTCCCAGAAATGCCCCAGCTGGATAAATGACAGCAGTGTTTCATTATGCGTTATTTGCAGCAATGCATACTGATTGTCACCGCATGTTATTAATCAATACACCCCTACGTTTGTCATTTATGTACACAACTTGTTCAAGTAAAGTGTAGTGAGAGCACAGGAGAGAGGTTTCTGCACAGACAGCAGGGGGCAGTAGAGCAGTGGCGGATCCAGGGGGGGCGATCGGGGCATTCGCCTCCCCTAGCAGGAGAAAGCCTACCTTTAAAATAGGTCCCAGCCGCCGATCAAAACAGGAGGGGGCGGGGCCAATGACGAGTGGAAGGCGGGGCTAACCGCGGGCCAGCCAATCATAGTAAAGGAGGGGCGTGATTATGCAAATCCGTCCCCCCCCCCCAAACATAAAGTGTAGGTCCGCCGATGCAGTAGAGGCTATGTTTACTCATTACACTATGTACAGATTAGGCCAGGTAGGATTGGATAGTTTAAATGGAGCCTCCCAAAGTTAGAAGAGGCTGCCGAATCACGCCACATTAACATGCCCACTCTGGAATGTACATACGGAAATGCGCTACGTTCACTGGTGATGGCGCCATCTTGACACCAACAGACAGATGCTGGATCACGCCGTTAATCCCATTCTAGTTTATATTTTTCGGTATTGCCTGCTGGCACTATACAGTTAATTTTTATTTTTGATGGCCAATCTCTGCAAATGTGACCGTGTGCCCCTCTTGGCACTCAGCAAGTTTCTGTTTATCTACAAACAGTAACGGCTCTTTGTTCTGCGAAATACGACAACCCAAGCTGTAAAAGGAGAAAACAAGATCTATAATTTAGGAGATGAAAAGGAAAAGGAGCATCGGTCATCAAGCGGCCTGAAAAGGCGTCGAGAGTGAGGTGACCACAACTTGATTCTACATAATCGAGGCAGCTAACTCGGTCAAGTGATCCTCCGACATTGATGTACGTCTGATTGAGCCTTATTGTTATTTCTGTCTCAATGGTTTCTAGAATCATTGTGATCCAGCTGTTTGCCATCTGTTCCCCTCGTCACATTCCATCTTTCATTTTCAAGTTCTTACAAAGTGTTACAGTCTCATGACTTTACCTTTTGTCAACATGTCACCTTTCATTTCACTCTCAAACTTCTGATCTCTTCCAGGTTTTTTTCTTCTTAAACTTTCCTTTTTCTCTCCTCCTGTGATCTCAAAGCGGAGTTTCCATCGTTTCATCTTCCCGTTGCAGACTCTTGACCTCTGTGATCCTCATGCGTTATTCACCTATGTTATATTGATTTAATTTATCCTCTTGCTGGTTAGATCTCCCCAGTTTGTCTTTATTAAACATGAATTTTCATCCTAACGGGATTCTTGCATCACAGCTCCCTGTTGTAGCCGTAGAATAATGAATATCAATGTGTCGGCGAGGAAGAGGGAAGAATGGATAAATAGGGCGGAAGAAAGTGTCAGGTTATGAATTGAACAATGACCTCGGTATTGCAAATGCAATCAGCAGTCTTAAGTTTCTCGTCTTCGTCAAATCATTTCGACTTGGTGTAATGTTTAAAATCAAACTATTGCTCAGGAAATATTCTTGAAGCTAAAAGAAGGCTGTCCTGGCATAAGCAAAATTAAGTTATAAATAGATGTCATATTAAAGGAGATGTCCACACAAAAAAAAATATTTTCAATACTAAATCCCCCTCCCCCGAAGTAGCCGTACGTTAATAGTCCAATGTTCAGAATCCCTGTCCGTTGGGAGAACCCCGCCTGCTCATTAATGGAGATTTCTCCTGCTGCTGATGGCAGAAGTTTTGAAATCCTTTGACCAATCTGTGCTCTTAAAATTCTCCTGCCCTCAATGGTGCCGGTGGGGGAGGCGGGTTAATATACCCATAGCGGCAAGTGGCATTTGAAACCCTATAATTCTGATAATTGATGGGAGGGGCTTCATATTACAAAAGGTGTTTGATTGTCAATTTCTTTAAATGGAAACAGAGATAGATACGTTGATGTAATATTGTGATAGATTAATGCTTAAACATGGAGTGATTACACAGTGACATTTGCATAAGGCAATCTGTATAGATTGTATAGGGATGTACTGAGACTCAATAAACCTTCAAGGGGTCTATTTACTAAGGTGCGTTCAGCCATAGAAATGGAGAAAGCAGCAGCCCCGACTCGGACTTCCAGTTCCACTTTTAAAAAACAGTAACCCCTTGATAGATTAGGAGACACCCTGTCTTGTTTTCGCCTTAGAAATGGGTTATCTCCCATTGTTAAATAGACCTCTGAACGCATAAGTTCCAACTGTTCCGATTTCAGCGGCATAGTCTCGATTTCAGCGGGACAGGCCTGATTTTAGTGCTCTGTCCCGCTTCCTTGCCCCCAGACATGGGTGGGAATGTAGGGGTTAAGAGAGGTATGTTAGGGGAATCCTAAAGCTTTGCAGCCCCCTGGGGCGTGGCCATTCCCCATTCACAATGTGACCACGCCCCATCCCACTGCCGTGGGCAGATATGTTGGGCATACTTGCCAACCTTTAAAAAGTGAATTCCGGGAGATCCCGGGCAGGGGGCATGGTTGGAGGGCGGGAGGGGGCAGGGCGCAATGATTTGCGTCATTTTGAGGAGCAAGTTCCAGTATGCGGGATACTTGCCAGCTCTCCCGAGAGTCCAGGAGACCTACCTTAATTTCGTGAGTCTCCTGTACATTCCGGGAGAGTTGGCAAGTATGATGTTGGGAGGTATGTGTATCTCTGCAGCTTTTTAAACCCACTCCCACAAATTCCAAGCAGCCAGTCTCCCTGTATCAGGAAAGAGTTAAAGTTTGTGCACAAAGAGATTTACTGTGATTGCGTGAATATTTGTTTGGCGATATAATTACACATTTGGTTTATTTGCTCAGGCAGCAAAAATAGTGCTTTTCCATTTGTGCGGTGTCTGAAGAACATGCTTGTAGATGCTTCATATCAAAGGGGGGGGAAATAAATTGTTTTGTTAATCACCTGTGAAATGGAATTCTGGTAGTTGTCCTAGTGTCATGGAGATTCTCCACTAGAACTGCATGAGAGGTGATCTTTTAATTAATGTCTTTTTCTTGCCAAATGTGTCAGATGAATAATGACGGAGCGGAGGAGCTGCGGATGGAAAATATTTACCTTATTTCAGAGTGTTTTGACCCTTTGCGTCGTTTAAGGGTTAATGTAAATTCATTCACAGTTCAGGTTTAAGTGGTTTGGAGACCTCTTGACTTGATTTAATATGTATTCCTACATAAAGTTGAAGTGGAACTAATAAGGTTACTCTATGGTTAATGCATATAGGAATTACATGCTGAAGACGGGAGCAGTGTTTGTTCACTGTGCGTTTAGCAAAAAAAAAAAAAAGTCCATATATTCCCACCATTTGCCCCCAGATCCTGCATGTAATATAGCGCACCCAGGGGTCTGTTTATTAAGCTGCCATGAGCCAAAAATCCAAAGAAAACAGCTGTGTTCTCCAGGGAATGGTCATTGCAGCTATTCTTCCATTTTATAAAGGGGTTGAAGCAGGAGAAGTCAGAGATTTAACCTATGTGACGCTGGTTATTGCAGTCCCTATAGACTTCTAGGGGGCCCGCAATGTGACTTAATTTAACAAGTGGCGACGGGAAATGCTGGTTTAACGGCTCTTGTAAACTGCTAGTCGGTATGTACCCAGCAGGGGCAATTTGTACAGGGGGGTTTCCACACCACGCCGCCAGTGGGTGTGACCAGCAGGCATGGAGGCGTGGCTATAATATTAGACAGTGCTTGGCTGCTCTCCAACTCTTCCTATCCCCATAATATACATGGGAAATGCTGCGTGCACTACTGTTAGGTGCACGCAGCTCTCCCTTTTCAAGCAGAGCCATGTAGAGCGGGGGCAGGGTCCAGCCACCTCAATTATACAGTGCCCCAGGCTTGGAGGGGGTTTCCAGGCACTAGGAAACCCCCTCTCGGTTTGCCTATGCCCAGTTCAGCGACATGGCAGAGGCCAGTATGAATGGTTATGGATGCATGGAATAGAATAAGCACACCTCCCAATTGTCCTGATTTCAGCAGGACAGTCCCGATTTTTTGCGATCCATCCCACCCGTGGACACGTTGGGAGAAATGCTCTGCATCGCACCTGTTACTGTGGGCAGCGCTGTATGGCCATAGTCTGGCGTTTACTGTATGGGGAACAAGGTATCCGGGGTATCATCATACACAATCCGATAACATGTACAATGTCCAACACAGAAAGATATATAGAAAAATACAGTCTTTCTTTTCCACATATAGTTGGATCCAACACAATCGCCGGATATATATCCACATGTCTTCTTTCTTTTCTGAATATTCAACCAGTTATTTCATCTGTTCCATTGTTTGTCTCCAAAGCAATAATCATATATGCCAAAGATAGAAATGGGATCAGGATTAATGTATAAATTCCAAAACTGAAAAATGTCTGCTAATACCAGAAAGGAACCACTAAAGAGTTGTGCTTTTCATTAGTAGATCCTAATAGCACCACGTGTGGAAGTAATAAAGTGAAGAACATATTTTACACTTATTAATGCGCTTACATTATGTGCATATTGGCTCCGAAGGTATTCTCTCCTTCAATAAGGAACTCTCTCTGATTTTAAATCATCTTGTTTTCTCCCAGATTACATAAATGAGAGAAAGAAGAGAAAACGAGATCTGTCATAATACCTTCAAGATAGTAAATTTATTCCCACCAAATATAAAAATATCAAGATACCTTGATAAAGACCCCAGAGAGGGGGTTGAAACGCGTTGGTGAACACGGAGCAGTACTGAGACAGAAGTATCTATATCCCAATAGAGGGTGTTTGTCCCGCTGTTATTGCCCGGGCTTGTACATCCTCACGCTGGTTTCATTTTACATCCGGCAGGACTGCATCTGCTGACTTGTTTGAGGATTATTATATTTATATGGGATGCTGTTTTTATCCTACTGATTCGGTAGGAGTGTATTTCATTGTTTCACGTGGTACTAATGAAAATCACAACTTGTTATAGGTTCCTTTCTGGTATTAGCAGACATTTTTTTTAGTTTTGGAATTACTATACATTAATCCTGTTCCTATTTCCATCTTTGGCATATATGATTATTACTTTGGAGACTTAAACAATGGAACAGGTGAAATAACTGGTTGAATATTCAGAAAAGATAGAAGACATGTGGATATATTTCCGGCGATTTTGTTTGATCCAACTATATGTGGAAAAGAAAGACTGTATTGTTCTATATATCTTTCTGTGTTGGACATTGTGCATGTTATTGGATTGTGTTTGATTATACCTCGTTCTCCATACAGTATGCGTCTGAGATACCTTGTAAGATTATTGTGTATGTTTTGAGTGTAGTGGCGCTCTTTTGTGTATCAAGGCAGCCTTCTGTAGGAAGCGCACAGATGGGGATCGCTTAATTTTCATATTGATAGCCTTGTATGGCTGTTTGGAGTGGTGGTTGATAAGGGGCAGAATTGCGCTTCATAGCGCTAGACACGCCCCAAATGTGACGCGACCATATCCCCATTATGACAAGGTCGTGCCTCTTGCCCCGATTTTTCACATGTTGGGAGGTATGGAATGAGTCTTATTTTAACACTTGTTTGCATGCTTTGAACTTGCATTAAATACACAGCGTTTTAACGCCAATAGGTAAGTGATCCAAATACACTCATCCAGTCTCCTCCTCTTTGATTTATAATCTCCTTATGATTTATAGTAGCTCATATTCTCATGCCTACATATTAGCCCTCATACGAGAGGTCAGTAACACGCGACTCTCCGGACTACCAGGGGAGGACGTGTACACCACAGCCGGGGAGCAACGAAACGCTGCTTTTTCTGTGTATGATGTCTGTGTTGTATAACAATTGTGTCATGTCTTCCCATGGTGTTTGCCTTTACATGTTTAATTATTAACGTCTACAAATGCTGCACATTCTTTGCTAATTGGCATATCTATTATTATGTTTCTCCCGTTCAGTTTATTTATACCTTAACAATCATTCTACCAGCAATTTTCAAAAAAAGAATTCAGATTAAAAAGCTCTAGCTATATTTTTTTTATAGCATTTAAATTAAATCTATTTTGCACTTTTAAGGCAGAGGGAATAGTTTTTACTTGTGCTGTATATGTATACCGAATATCTTTCTTCACCTGTGCACAGTGTTAATGAGTTTGATTAATAATTAGACCACCTAGTGCTGATTTCTCCCTAGGCAGTCCCAGAATAAAAATCTTATGAAAACACATTTACCTGTTAATGTATTATTTGATCTGACTCGGAACAGACACGCTTACAATACTCATAATTCATGACAGCAATTAGAAGCTGTACATATGTTTTCCCGGTTTATCTTCGGGGTGGTGTGATTGTGTACGGTGCAATCTAAATACTGTTCCTGGCCTCCGGCAGCTCCAAAATAAGCTTTATAAAGACACATCTGAACTGTTAAAGTATTGATTGGAGTTTATGACAAGAACAGGCACCTAAATTCATTTAATGTTATAGCTCAGTAGAAATACAAGGTAAGCAATTACCAGTTGTACAGATGTTTGCTGCGCTTTCTGTAGGCGTGTGTGATGTATATCGTGCAGGGCTAGAAATAGATAATTTCAGGTTGTTTTTTTAAATCGACTTAGTGGGGAGCAATTACATATCTGCCACCATTCCCGGTTGGAAGTTTGGTGTCACAATTTTGCGTCACAATTCTGCAGCACGAATGGTAAGGAACGGGAACCAGCCTGAAACTAATATAACTCCCAGTAAGGCGCAGAGTCTAACAAGGGGGAGGTATTCACCAGGGACCAGCCGCAAGGCTGTTTGGAGTGTTGGACTTAGCTGCACCTCCTTGCAGGTCGCGGCCCTTACTGGAAGCGACCAGTGGAGATGATATTTTGCAGGGTATAGCCTGCAGGTTATGCAGGAACAGAGAAGAAGCGCTTTAGAGTGTCAGTTCTGTGGACGACTGACTATCACTAGGATGGCAGCAGGAATACAGTTTAGTAGTCAGCAGGTTACTCATGAATAGCGATGATATGTTGCGGGGTATAGCCAGCAGGTTATGCAGGAACAGGAGGAAGTGCTGTAGATTGTTAGCTCTGCGGACGACTGATTACCACTAGGATGGCGGCAGGAGTACAGTTCAGTAGTCAGCAGATTACTCACTGGAATTGAGGAGAAGCGATACAGCGAGTAGATTGTCAGCTCTGTGAACGAGGAATAGAACAGGAGCCAGGAACCCATGGAAGGTACATGAAGATCAGGCACTGAGGACAGGGAGGAGGTGCCTTTTAAACTTTGGAGCCAAAACTCCAACCAGTAGGGAGAGGGACAGAGAAATTGACAGGTTGGGTCTGCGCCTGCGCAGACCCGGAAAGGTGGCGGCACCCAGCCTGGACCGAGTGGACGGCAGGAGCAGGTAAGTAAGCCGGGGATCGGGTATATGGCCCGATCGCCCGGTGCATGATATTTAGGAGAAATTGGACACACCCATGTCCACACAATCCATGGACCAGATCCGCTGAATGATCCCTTTATTGAGTGCATTGAATGTGCACCGCAGATCTGGTTGGTTCTGGTCGCACATTAACCTTAGTTTCAGTAATAAGGTAAAACAATACACTTAATCAAAGAAACAGACACCTATCTGTAATAACATATCAACTGACCATTTGGTTGCCAATCACTGGCCTAGATGTTCCATCCAGCGCACTTCAGGATGCTGCCCTAATACGAAGCGGCGCACTGCGCATAAGTGTAAATGTAAAAGTCCAACCTCCTACCACTTTAGAACCACCCCTTTAATTATATTACAATTTTCCATTTTTTTCCCCCTAAATTACGGCTCTGGGTTTAATCTCATTCTTGGCTTAAATTATTTCACCAGAATGAGGGGAGAATGGCTGTATGGAGTGTAGAAATGTTGCCGAAGTGCAACAGAAAAGGTACAAAACGCGTCATCTTACTCATACTTACCAACTTTAGAATGTTGGCCTCTGGGAGCTTGTGGGGCCAGGGCTCTAAGAATTATGTTACTTTTAGCCCTGTCCCCTTGGCGTAATGCCGCATACTTTACCACTGGGATGGGCCTAAATGCGATTCCCCGAGAATCGCGTCATGGAGGATCCAAATTCTGCCCACTCCACTAGGAAGTGGGCAGATGTGGGAGAATGTCCTACTCTCCCAGAAGTCTGGGAGACCTACCCAGAATTAGGGAGTCCCCAATACATTCCAGGATAGTTGGCAAGTATGCTCTTACTACTACCAACATTATTGTGCCTACTCCAGACTTATCAAGGAACGCCCTCACTCCTCCAATCATCCACTGCATTCTTCTACTTCTCCGCATTCCCACTGCATTTTGCTGGATAATTAGGTGCAGCAATGGTTAGCAGGTTCATCATACCTCCTAACATTTGTCTCTCAGGCAGCAGGCCGGGGGTCTGTCCATGCCACGATGGGGACTTGCCCACTCCTCCTGAGCGTGTCTAGCACTCTTGATGTGCTAGGCTGCCCCATACTCCCCTCCAGGCACTATTTGCGGCACCCTTTCACTGCTGTTCTGCCATGCAGAGCACAATGAATGACACATACATCCCAAATTTCCCACCCACAGGAAAAAGGTGTCCCAATCGGGATGACGGAGGAGAGTATCATATCTGGACTGTCCTGCCTATATCGGGACAGTTGGGAGGTATGGTTCCTGACATCACTAAAGTGGATGTTGCACGTCGACTTGGCTGTTTTGTGCTCCGTAAATGAAGACCAGCTCTGTTTGAGATTAAACTGTTCTTAGTCGTCAATGCTGGGACAGGAAGCTGTTACGTGGTAGGCTGGAGTTCACCTGTCCTGCTGAGGTCCCTAGCATGCAACACTCAAACGCTGATTAGGGAGAGGTGGTGGTGTTAGCTATAATTTAATGCTTGCATGGAGTTAATCTAAACATAATGATTTTTTTTCTTGTTTGTATTCTTAATAATAAAAAAAGTTCTCTGATCAACAAAATCTTTTTTCTCTTGTACAGTTTATACAACTGTCCGGCAGTCTGAGGATCTTGACTTCTCCTCGAGTCTTGGATCAAGCATATGAAACCCGATAACTTGTTCCTTCTTCGCAGTTCGCCCACTAAAGGACATTACTGTCTTGCTGCACGGTGTTAATACTCTCCGCTTGATACACAGCTCCCATAATGAAATTGTGTTGATTCATCCTGCTAGGAAGGGCTTGTTATCTACTGTGGTTTGCTTATTCTGGATTAAATCCACTAAAAGTTCATGTCCCAGAATATAAAAGTGAATGTTTTGCAACACAGAATTTATTTTGATGCTCGAGCCGAAAGAGTACCAGATAAAATTTTAATGAAACTTTGGGAGAGGGGAAAAAAAATAAACCCTTAAGTTTATATTTTTGTAAGTTATGAGAGATTGTAAACTTAAACAGTGATGAGTCTCTTGGTCCGTAATGAATAAGAATTCTTTGTGTATTACCATTTCCACAGAGCTTTTAAAGGAAAATGGTATCTAAATATACTTATCATCTATATGAAAGGATAAAACATTCACAGTGATATATGTAATCCATTCCATATTTAACCCTTTGTCTGCAGGGGATGCAGCAGTTATAGATCGGGTGGTGGTATACACTAGAGAGGTTCCTGTCTTCTGAGTATTCCCTGGGGACAACAGAGCCTCTGTATTCTCTGGAACCAGCCCCGGGTTATGCCTGATTGGGCTGGTCACACTATCATAGCAGTCAGCATGAAGATAAACATTAGTGGAACTACTAGTCCCAGCAAGCTCTGGCAGCCATTAACATGTTCCTGCTTTGGGGGGTTCCGACATTGTGATTCATGACCCGGCTGCCAGGGACTCCTGTTCCAGCTTCTCTTCCTGTTTGATCTCTTTTATCTTCTTGTTATGTCATCTGTGTCTACATTATTAGTTATGTATCTGTGCTGCCTGCCCTGACTGTCTGACCACCCTCAGTTATCTATCTGTGCTGCTTGCCCTGACTGTCTGACCACCCTCAGTTATGTACTTGTGCTGCCTGCCCTGACTGTCTGACCATCCTCAGTTATGTATCTGTGCTGCCTGCCCTGACTATCTGACCACCCTCGGTTATGTATCTGTGCTGCTTGCCCTGACTGTCTGACCACCCTCAGTTATGTACTTGTGCTGCCTGCCCTGACTGTCTGACCACCCTCAGTTATGTATCTGGGCTGCCTGCCCTGACTGTCTGACCACCCTCGGTTATGTATCTGTGCTGCCTCCCCTGACTATCTGACCACCATCGGTTATGTATCTGTGCTGCCTGCCCTGACTGTCTGACCACCCTCAGTTATGTATCTGGGCTGCCTGCCCTGACTGTCTGACCATCCTCAGTTATGTATCTGTGCTGCCTCCCCTGACTATCTGACCACCATCGGTTATGTATCTGTGCTGCCTGCCCTGACTGTCTGACCACCCTCAGTTATGTATCTGGGCTGCCTGCCCTGACTGTCTGACCATCCTCAGTTATGTATCTGTGCTGCCTGCCCTGACTATCTGACCACCCTCGGTTATGTATCTGTGCTGCCTCCCCTGACTATCTGACCACCATCGGTTATGTATCTGTGCTGCCTGCCCTGACTGTCTGACCACCCTCAGTTATGTATCTGTGCTGCCTGCCCTGACTGTCTGTCCATCCTCAGTTATGTATCTGTGCTGCCTGCCCTGACTATCTGACCACCCTCAGTTATGTATCTGTGCTGCCTCCCCTGACTATCTGACCACCCTCGGTTATGTATCTGTGCTGCCTGCCCCAACTGCCTAACAAGCCTCAGTTATATAGCTGTGCTGCCTGCCCTGACTGTCTGACCACCCTCGGTTATGTATCTGTGCTGCCAGCCCTGACTGTCTGACCACCCTCAGTTATGTTTCTTTGCTGCCTGCCCTGACTATCTGACCACCCTCGGTTATGTGTCTGTGCTGCCTGCCCCAACTGCCTAACAAGCCTCAGTTATATATCTGTGCTGCCTGCCCTGACTGTCTGACCACCCTCAGTTATGTATCTGTGCTGCCTGCCCTGACTATCTGACCACCCTTGGTTATGTATCTGTGCTGCCTCCCCTGACTATCTGACCACCGACTATCTGACCACCCTCGGTTATGTATCTGTGCTGCCTGCCCCAACTGCCTAACAAGCCTCAGTTATATAGCTGTGCTGCCTGCCCTGACTGTCTGACCACCCTCGGTTATGTATCTGTGCTGCCAGCCCTGACTGTCTGACCACCCTCAGTTATGTATCTGTGCTGCCTGCCCTGACTATCTGACCACCCTCAGTTATGTATCTGTGCTGCCTGCCCTGACTGTCTGACCACCCTCAGTTATGTATCTGTGCTGCCTGCCCTGACTATCTGACCACCCTTGGTTATGTATCTGTGCTGCCTGCCCTGACTGTCTGACCACTCTCTCTGTTACAGTACCCTAACGGGTCTCTACCTTCAGGTACTTTTGTCGGTTTTAGATGATTCATGGTATGGTATGGTGCCCTTTGGGTTTACATCCAACCCACACTATGGGCCAAATCAATTCTTTGCAGTCCCATTGTAGCCTCATGAGATGAGGCTTCATGGGATGTACGGTACCTGAAACGTCAATGTTCCTGGTGCACAATACCTGGAAATGTGTGCAGCTGTATATATCTCTGGGCTTCTATGATATTGAATTCCCCCTATATGTACGAAGTAACTTAGCAAATCAGGCTTTCCAGCTCTTACCCTGCTGGGAACTCACGTGAAAAGATACCATTAGGTGTCCACACACACACACATGTGTAACCACATGCTTATTGCATAGCTTAGCTCTGGAGCTCATGTATGTTCTGATTGGCCTTAAATCTGCAGTAGGCAACAGGCGACCCAAAGGCCATCAACGGAGACCACCCAGCCTTAACCTGTGGCCTAACAGACGGATGCTGCCGATCTTATCAGAATCACTGGACCGCCTGAGCTAAGATATGCAATGAGCATGTTGTTAAAGGCATGGGTGCAATTAGGTATCTTTTCAGGTAAGGTCCCAGCAGGGTAGCTGGGGTAACAACTAGAATTCCTTTATTCCTGAACATTCTGTATTAGACACTTACCCTTAAAGGAATTTTGGCCCTGTGCCTGTTTAATTGGGAGACAGATGTATATGTAGAAATCTTCATGTCTTTTTCAATGTTCTTTCTGAGACTTGAAGCCGCTTGCGAATGTTCCTGAGACAGTGTATAGTTGTGACTGTGAATATGGAAAAATAAATAATATGTCTGTATTGTACAAATGTGTGTGTTTGTGTGGAGAGAGGTTTGTCACAGCATGGGAACTAGAGATCTGAATACTGTTTGCTTTGAATAATGGAGGACAACCAGAGCATGAAATTAGGTTGTACTTCTGATCTACTGCTTTTAAAAAAAAAAAAATTTTTTTGAAGCTTTTAAAATACGAGACAACATAACAAAGGCTACATTTAGAGAGCGTAAGAAGTGAATTCCACGCAGTCACTCTGAATAAAGAGAATCCATTTTGATGACTCAGAATAGGACTGAATGCATCCCTAAAATTGTTAAAAAACCATTGTTGTACTAAAAATCCATTGTGCTGCCTTCAAATCCATGCGTACAAATTCAGCAATGGTGAGTGTGCTGATTTTTTTTTTTGGGATGTAAAATATAAAATGCCAGTAGACACCAATTTCTAGCATTAACAGAAATGTGCAAAGGTTACAGCGTGCTTTCATCTCTTTCAAATGAACTTTCGTTAGCGTGCTAACCACTATCTGAGAGCTGACAGGACTTGGATTGGCTGACAGAGGTGAGGAGAGAAAGAGTCACCTCTGTGAGTTTAAGTGTTTTCTGCCAAAGGTTAAATGCTGGATAAAAGATGCAGAGAGTTAGTGACAGAAGAGAAAAATGGGATTATACAGGTAAGTGGGAAGTAGAGAACTTCAACACGCACACCTTCCTCAGTAACCATGGAACAAAGCGGAAAGCGACTCCGTACTTATCATATGCAAAGTGCTGAGGTAAAAACAAAAACATATTACAAATATTGTCGTTTTGAAAAAAATATGACCACTTCACAATTCAGTAAAGGATATTTACACCCCTCCCCCCTCAGAAGCAGCTCCCCTTCCACCTCTGCTGCTTCTTACCATGGCAGACAGGAGGGCGGGCTGGCATCAGTGGCTTCTCTAGCTTTGAGTGCGACACTTGGCTGTGACATATTCCAGCGCCACACTCCCATCTTAACACTGACCTTGTGGCACGGTAGCCAATAGCTTTGCGTGGTCAAGTCTTTATCTCATACTTGACTACTGTCACGGCTAGCAGGTAATTGAGGCCTACTTACTGGTATTTGCACCGCTAAACAAGGAGGCGCGGAGTGTACCTTGCCCATGGTCTTTGCCAGGGACCCCCCCAAAGGAAGTTTGGAGTTAACTGCAGAGACACGCAGGTTGCGGCCCTCCTAGTTAACCACCAGTGAAGTAATAGGTGAATAAGCGAGGTCAAGCAATCCGAGGTCAGGCCGTGCGGGCAGAGAGGTACAACAGGGTCTGGTGCTTGAGGATAAGTGAGCAGGAGAGACCCGGGTGGCGTCAGATACAGGCATGGCAGCCCCCTCCCCCTTCATATCTTCACCCTCTGTAGCGCTCTTTCATGCCTTCGTACTGCTATACAGCTTGAGTTACAAATGTTGCCGTGACCCTTTTAAAGAACCAAGTGGAGCGGAGTGTCTGAAGCACATGAACATGGAAGGGTGGGCTTGCAGGATGCCGAATTGCAGGGGAGGACTGGCAGATGTTAGCCTGGGGGGCAAGACTCGACTCAGAGGCCTATTAGGGAACATTTTAAAGGAAAAATACAGGTGGCCCACTGACCCAGACCAACGTAGCCCACTATGGGACCGGCCCAGCCAGCCCCTGCTGTATTGCAAAGTAAGTATGAGTTAGTTTTTACCTACCAAGTACTAGCCAGGTGTGCAAGGTGAGGAGGGGGGGTGCTTCCGGCCCTGCAGGCAACCAATGTAGGGACTGAAGTGCGGAGCAACAGTAGAAGAATGTTTTGCACGCAAAATTTAGGGTAGCTGCTGCATTGTAAATAGATTGCAGTCTGGTTTTGGGAAGACCAGTAAGAAGAAAATTGCAATAATCAATGCAGGAGACAATGAGTACAAGAATTAAAGTTTTTACAGTGTTTTGTGTGACATACGTATATATTCTGTAATATATCTTAGATATATGTAACAGGATTTTTTACAAACTGGATGTCAGGAACAAAGGACAGTTCCAAGCTAAGAAATGGGCAGCACGGTTTCTTAGTGGTTAGCACTTCTGCCTCACAGCACTGGGGTCATGAGTTTGATTCCCGACCATGGGCTTAACTGTGTGCAGTTTGTATGTTGTCCCTGTGTTTGCGTGGGTTTCCTCCGGGTGCTCCGGTTTCCTTCCACACTCCAAAAACATACTAGTAGGTTAATTGGCTGCTATTAAAATTGCCCTTAGTCTCTTTCAGTCTGTGTGTGTGTATGTTAGGGAATTTAGATTGTAAACTCCAATGGGGCCAGGACTGATGTGAATGAGTTCTCTGTACAGCGCTGCAGAATTAGTGTCACTATACAAATAAAAAAGTTGATGATGACACATATACAGTTTTTGTCATGTAGTCAACAGCTTTAGAGATATCAAGTAATATAGTTAGCTCCATTTTTTGGAGTATAATGCACAAAGAGATAAGACTGAAATCCAGAGGGGCTTATTAGTTTTCCAAGAAAATTTTATAGATAGAGAAGAGGAGAGGGCCTAGCCTTGTAGTACTTCAACTAGTAGAGCAATGGGTAAAAAGTTGGGTCCAAAACAGTTGTGGTTTGATGAGTAGGATGAGAACCAGGACAGGACAATGTCCTGAAGACCTGGAGAAGGTCGTGTTTGTATAAGAAGTAAGTTGTCAACAGTGTCAAATGCAGCAGAGAGTTCTGGGAAAATCAGGAGAGAATATTGGCTTGAGAATGAATGATTGACTCATTGATTGCCTTAGTAAGTGCAATCTCTGAAGCATTGGGAATCAAAGGCTAACTGGCGAGGGTCCGATAGTTTGTGTGAGGAAAGGAAGTATGTGAGGCCAGTATAGGCAAGAAGCTTGAGGGGGCATGGGAGCTGAGAGTTGGGACTAGTTTGATGCCAGACAAGCCTAAATTATTAGCAATCACTGAAAACTACTTTATTCAGGATCAAGAACTCTTCACACATAATGCTTTTAAAATGAGAAGTGCAGTATTTCAGTATTATATATTATACTTCTATAATAAATTAATAAATATAAAGGAACTAAGGTTCCGTTCATAATTGAACCTATACCAATTGAATCATTAATGAAAAATAAACCAGATTCCTCTGCCTCATATTATGTAGTTTAACTATCGCTATGGAAGTGTTTTCCTTATGAATCCTGGGTTCTGGGGCTGAAGTCACAGTTGTAATTGCAGCCACTTTTACCGGCTCATAAACAGAATAACAAGTACAAAACTGCAATTGAGATCTGCTGGCCTGTTTAATGGCTCCTCCAGTTTCTGTGTAGCCATGACAGAAATGCCAGTATCTAAAAGCTTTCAGTGTTCACGTTCACCAATCACATTCATGGTGCACCAATCATGGTTTGCATAAAAATGAATGTTTTAAAATATTTACGTTAACAGTATTTAACTGCTACTGTGTTCTAAGTTCGTGTTTGAGGTTCGCCACTTTCAATTAAAAGTCGTTAACGTGTTTATTTAGACTAAAATGTGCTTGAGAAATTCAGGTAGATGTTTAAATTTTTGTTCTGATTCAACAAATTGATTTGAGAAACAATATGCTGCCGGTCTAGTGATTATACAATTCTGTTGTATTTTATTACTTTCAATTAGAGATGCTGAGGCTCGGTTTCCCCGAGAACCGAACAAACCGAACTTAGCAGATCCGAGTACAGAGCCGAGCCTTTCACGCTTTTTCGGATTTGAAAATTAGGCAAAATGTCATCATTGTGTCGTTGGATCTCGGGATTTTTGGATTCCTTTTTAAGATCCAACATAACGGTGGGCGGTAGTTAGGGCCCAAGGACAATTCCATCTTGCACCATTTTTCTTTTCTGCTACTGCTGTGTGACAATGTGTCCTAGATGTGCTAGGAACAGCCGTGTGTTTGTGTCATTGCTCTGTCGCTTACCATCCAGCCAGGTCGCTGCAGTATTTGTCTGAAAGTGTATGATAATAATATTGTGATCTGTGAGGTGGTCAAAATTGACTGCAAATGATTTGAAATTAGTGTTATTGAGGTTAATAATAATGTAGGAACAAAAAAAAAGAGCAAAATTGTGTGATTTTAGCATATTTTAGGATTTTTTTCTAAAAAATCCAAAGCCAAAACCAAAACCAAAACACACGAAGGCGGTTTTTCCAAATCCAAAACACAAAGCTAATCCAGATACAAAAACAAAACCAGTTCACGGGGGTCAGTGAGCATCTCTACTTTCAATTAGTGTGTTAATGAGTACTCCACCTTCAGCCAACATTATCTTAATGGTTTTATGCGTCCCCTGTTCAACGTTTACTAAATATTTAGCTTTGCCTTTCTAGGATATCTATGTGCTCTGTTGCAGCCCTGGAATAAGATCCTGCGGTGTCATATCGCAATGTGATTGTTTTATACAGAGAGTAGATTTGGCGACAAACATAGGACACGTTAGCTGATCATATAAAGACTTGGCTGA
This sequence comes from Mixophyes fleayi, assembly GCF_038048845.1. Taxonomy (NCBI): domain Eukaryota; kingdom Metazoa; phylum Chordata; class Amphibia; order Anura; family Limnodynastidae; genus Mixophyes; species Mixophyes fleayi. Next base: position 261,268,261 of record NC_134406.1, on the reverse strand, counting down.
AAAACACAGGAGACCAGCAGTATAAGAGCATGTATTTCGTAGTTGCCAAAAATTTTATATATTTTCCAGGGACACTGAGACTGTCCCTCTATGACTGATGCTCCTGGTACTGTCTCATAGAACATTGGAGCACTACAGTCCTTCTAAAAATATTTGCTGCATTTAATAGAAGTTTCCGTTTTTTGGCGGTTCAAGTACTCCTGTTCAGTAACTGTTCACGTCGAAGCCTAGAGAACAAGAGGAATATTATTCAATGCGGTTGGTCAATACTGAAAAATAAGGACAGAAATTTCTATGGACCGAACGTAGACATGCTGCAGATTTGTGTGCTGTTAATTCAGTTGCGCGTAGTTTTATGTTCATTTATAGATTTTTAGCTACTGATTTTTCCCCCTGACACATTTAGTGCCTAACAACATGCGGTATTGGATCTGAAATAAAGCATTCTGCATTCTAATTAACCCAGAGGTCACTGGTTATAGCGGTTTAGAATGTTGTGGACTCCTATACCTCCATTCATTCTAGTTTTTGTTTTGGGACTATCGAGAGGTCAATAAAACCAATATGCGATAATAGCAATAGAGCCCCTGCCATCCAACCACAAAGTAAAAAACACCAAACCTAAGCGACAGAATGGTAAAAAGTTATTTTGTTTCTTAGAAAGTACATTTCTAATGCAACAAAACAGTGATCCATACATGATTTGTGGTTTTATTAATTGTGACACTCAAGGGGGCGAAACAAGCCACCGGACATCATCATCATCATCATCAGTTATTTATATAGCGCCACTAATTCTGCAGAGAACTCACTCACATCAGTCCCTGCCCCATTGGAGGCTTACAGTCTAAATTCAATAACATACACAGAGACTGAGAGAGAGGCCAAGGTCAATTTTTTGATAGCAGCCAATTAACCTACTAGTATGTTTTTGGAGTGTAGGAGGAAGCCGGAGCACCCGGAGGAAACCCACGCAAACAGAGGGAGAACATACAAACTCTACACAGATAAGGCCATGGTCGGGAATCGAACTCATGACCCCAGTGCTGTGAGGCAGAAGTGCTAACCACTAGGCCACTGTGTGTATATCACCCAACATCATGGTCTATGGTGTGCAAGGAAAAATCTGTAATGTTACGTAGCTGTGGAACGCCCCCCGTGCCCTTTCCAGAGACACTCCACGGCACTTTACTATGCCCCAAGTTGTCGCCTATGTACTAAGGTGCCCATGAAACAAAAATGATGTAGGCATGACGACAAGGCCTTCGAAGCAATATATCCTAGAGCGCATTGAGAATATTAGAAAAGCATATAGTTAAAATTTAAAACCACTTACCTCGGGTAAGCGCCATTCCTTGGCTGACCATGGTAGGAATCCGCCAGGTCTTGTGGCATTCGCTATGGTCAAACTAAAAATAGGAGGAGGAATTTTAACAAAAAAATGCTGTCTATGCTAACTTTCAGCGCTAAACTAGATAGAGTTCTCAAATTAAGTATAGCTATCATAACTCTCTTATAATAGCTTTGAATAGCAACATCTTATAACATAAATCTGTCTGATTATTATTAATCTTCTTATTAGGATGGGGCTATGTGGTTTTGCAATTGGATGGTCTTGTTAGAAGCAGACCCACAAAAAGTTGAACCTGAACTACACTTATAATTCACCACATATAATACGAGGTTATCATGTATTGAGATTCCCTATCACAACATTGTGAATAACATTTTTAGAAGATAATGTGTAATAATTTAAATAGATTAATTAAATAAATTAAACAGTGCATTTACTTATTGTACGAGCAATAAGTACATGTAAAATGATACTTTAAAGACATTGTGAGACTGTTAGGAACCCCTCCAGCCGGCACAACACAACCCGGAATCTACTCTGCCAATCAGGTGTTCACTGTAGCCCCTGATGGTGGGGACAGACTGGGCCGCAGACTGACAGAGGGTCGGGAAGTGTGTACCGGCTGGGGAGAACCCAGGCAAGAAGAGTCAGGTCCACGCAGAGGTCAAGGGCCGGCAGCAGACAACAGTATCAGTAAACAAGCTGAGGTCAGGGGTCACAGGCAAATAGCAGAACCGGTAAGCAGGCCAGAGATCAGGGTCACAGGAAACACGAGCGAAGTCCAATTCAAAGCCAAGGGTCATACACGGGGAGTCAGTAGTGGTATCAGAATACAGGAACAGGAACTAGCAGGTCAGCAGACTGGAGCACAGAAGCTATAACCGGCAGTGAGGCTGCAGACCTCACTGCCTTAAATACTAGTGGCCACCAATCAGAGCCTAGCTCTGAATCACACACAGCCCCCTGCCTGATTAATGTATCAGGCATTAATCAGCCCACAGGCTTGTTAAATCAAGCCACAGGAAGTTTTACCTTCTGCGCATGCGTGCCCGGCTTCCTCCGTTGCCGGGACGCAGCGCAGGGGACAGAGCTTCCGACCGTTGCCTTGGCAACGGTCGGCCAGGATCCGGAAGGGACGCCCCGGTCGTCAAGGTGACGGCCGGGACGCCAGAAGCGAGCCGCGGCTGCTGTGAGTACCGCTGCGGCTCGTGACAGAGACTGAGATATTATGTACAGCAAATGTACATATAGGAATACTTACAAATTATCAGAAATATATACATGGAATATATATTGTGGCATGGCCACTCTTCTGGTGATGCACACACAACAACTTCTTGCTTGGTTACTTTGCTTTATTGACAGGATGACAAAGTTTTTAGCAACATAAAGCTCCACACACTGTCTTGTGACCCTAATGCTAAATAGATAGAGACCAGCTCTCTAGACACCAGCCACTATCTAGCACCGGTCACACTGTGCAAATGAATAAGACTAGTTTAAATACTTTAAACTCCTCCCCAGCTTGATGGACAGGTCACACTCCCACCTTGCCTTTAGAAAGGAGTCCTCTGCAGGTGTTCTGTTTGATTGCTCTCACTTCAGACATACCCTGTCAGCTTGCTGTTAGCTGTGGAAAAATATCCCTCTAAAACAATGTAAGTTTAAATAACACACATGTCCTCCACATATTTACCTTTTAACTAGATGCATTGTTATGTGAATCTTTGTCACAATATGCAGAAGAATTGATAGGGGCATATTCAATTGTCCGTGATTTCCGTTGCGGAAAAATATATTACCGGTATTACGGTAATAGCAAGCCGGATTTCAGCGAGAAAAGTACCGTAATACTGGTATTTACACGCACTACTACGGTAATGACGTAATAGTGCGCGGGGCGCGTTACTTTTGGCTGTAACGCCAACAATTGAATATGCCTCTTATAGTCTTAATACAGCGATGGGCAACAGGTGGCCCTAGGGCCATTCATTATTTCTGCTAATATATACAAACCCCTCGTGACCATGGCAGCCAAGTGACATTTCGGGCAACTTCTTGGGGTCTTTTGAATAACCTGTGATGAGGGGGGGTGGGGTGGGCACAATAGGTGTTTGGGTCCTTCCACTACAAAGGCGGGCCAGGCCCTCACTTGGTGCCCCTGCTCATGACCCAATCTTTAGTTGAGTAAACCAACCCATCTCCGAAATTCAGGGCCCCGCAGGGACCATCCAATTTCTGGCTATACATACTTTGGCCAAGGGGAAATGATCAGACAGATATTGGCCACAATGGTTTTTCCTAAGCGTTTTTTTGGTGTTAACCCAAATATAATAATTCTCGGAGATACTCCAGTCTCTAGTTTGCAATTTAATGCTGCTAACCAAAATCTGTGAACCACGCGACAAGCCCATAATTGGTGGCAAAAAGTACATGACCTTGTAACCACATTGTGGGCAGTTTGTTACTTCATTAGTGCTACATTTTTTAAATCTGACTGGCGATAGATACGCCCTTTGCAATACAGAAAGCTGAATTTGCTGAAACCTAGTACAAAGGGCTTTCCCTAATGAATTAGACTATCCCTCATTGTCAAAACAAATAAACCGCCTTCCCAATTTAAACGGAGTGCCAAATTATCCCCAAACAAAAAGTCGTCACTCCACCCCCAAATATTAAGGAATTTGTAAATCATTATATAAAGCTGTCCTAGGGATTCCACTCTCAGTTTGAATTTTTTGGAAAAGATTTTATGTGATTCTGCCTATGAAGTTGGCCCACCTTAGTTGTCCCATTGGAGCTCCTCAATTAACCCTTTCCATCGTTAACCATTTTGAGTATTATCCACTGCGTCACAGTATAGCGTCCGGATCTAATTCTGAATAATGCAAAATCATATGCACCAAATTCCATATATTCACTGCCTGTATTATGAGAAGTATTTTACTCCTGTACTTACCCATTAATTGCACCTGCAGTGGTGTATGTCGTTCAGTTTCATTATGCAGTATACTATCCTGACCCACTATCCATCCCCCACCCAATCATGCAATTTCACGTCGCTCAATTAACACTTCACTGTAACAAATTAAATAAATTATTAATAAAACACTTTATTACCATATTATTTGTATTTGTGATTGACAGACAACACATATAGTAAAATATTCATGAACAGTAATACATACACATCGCAGTCACTCTCGCAGAATATTTTTCATGTTCGGCATTTTGTTTAATACAAATTAACACTATTTAACTAATGTGCACAATATTTGTGTCACTTTCTAGTGATACTAAAGAAATGATGGAAGAATCTCACAATCAGAGCAGCACTTAATTATTATAATTAATGTATTTAATTATTATAATTTCCAGACACTTCACCATAAATAGGTCCCTGTCTTTTATATTAACACACCATTAATATTAAGCACAATTATGGCTTATTTAAATTTAATTTAGGCTACTTGTGATAATCACCACATTCATAATAATATTTACATAATATAGATTTATATATATATATATATATATATATATATATATATATATATATATATATTGAGAGAGAGAAATAGACATATGATTATTTATTCATCTATTAACTTATTAATTTATTTAATTTTTCATTTATTTCTGCATATAAATAGCATTCACTGAATAAATGTATAGAAAAATATTATTACCCTTATCAAGAACTTGATTTTGTTAGTATTACCAATTTACATATCGACTAGGTCAAAATTATTAACTATCTTATTCCATGTATACTTATATGGGATAATACAAATATCAGTAAATATATGACAATATATGGAGATACTAATTTGAGGAGGAATATATAACACACAATAAGTGTTAGATCCAAGATTTCATGATAATATCAATTTAATTGAATATTGGGTTAGTATTCTTACCTAAAAGCGATTGATTACATTCTGCCCATTAAGAAACAATCTGGATTATGGATTTGCCGTCCTGACTGTCACTCAAAACACCCCAACAATAGAGGGATCGGACTATAGACTATAGAGGAACAGTAAGCAGTGATTGACTTCAGTTAGATGTCAATAAACATTTTAGCCTTAGATTGGCTGACTAACTTTTAAATGAGATGATTGACATGTAGCAAGGTTTAATCCTCGACAAAGTGCAGACAAAACGTAAGTCAGTGACATTCTGGAATCTGGTTAACTCTGATCACGATAGAGGTGCAATAGTAACGATACGCACAATAATCATTGTGTCAAGCTGAGATTCCAATAACACTTGAATTTTATATTTATAAATCGAGAATAATATAATATTTAAAATAGAGAAAATCGACCTTTGACAGTGAGATAGTTCATAGTACTGCACAGGGGGCCACTAAGAACAGGTTACAATAAATGAAGCTAATGCCTAGTTCTATCAAACCTTCTAAGAATGAGAAGTTGCCCATAGCAACCAATCAGATCCTAACTATCATGTATCTAGTACATTCTAGAAAATTATAGCTAGAATCTGATTGGTTGCTATGGGCAACACATCAACTTCTCCTTTTTAGAAGTCATCATCATTTATTTATATAGTGCCAACATATTCCGTAGCGCTTTAGAATTGGGGACAAACATTGTAAACTAATAAACAAACTGGGTAAAACAGACCAAGAGGTGAGAAGTCCCTGCTCGCAAGCTTACAATCTATTGGAAGTCTTGATAAATATACCCCTAAGACACAAAATATGATATTGATATAGAGGTGAGGCAGATAATTATTAACTGATACACTGTTCCAGTAGCAACAAAAAGTAATCAGTCTGAGACATTGCAGAATCCATATATCATGAAAATATAATCTGCTGTTAGACTTTAGACAGTTTACTTAATTAGAATCTAGCAGTGATACCTATGTTTCTAGTGATGAAAAATTGCATTGCTACTATAATTGGTCAATATAGTAATGCCCATGATATCAATGAATGAACAGTACAATGTGAAATATAAAAATAAGTTAGTTCACAGAAGTGAAAACAAATATTTAAATTTCGACTATACTATCATTCAGATAATCACAGGGATTGGCTATAAACTTGTGAGATACTGAATTAAATCAATACATAACATCTAAGACCAACACTAAAATGAATCTTAAAAATAATCTACATGTGGAAATACAGACCTTAGCGGAATTCAGTTATAAGTTCCATCAACATATATTTCCAACAGAAGGAAGTTTTTTTTTAAAGAAATTTTAGTTCTACTTTTAATATGTTTGTCAGAGTTTCTTTATCTCTGTCACAATTCTGTTTATAATTGTTAATCCAATATTTCACCCTAAAGAGAGATCTAGATGATTTTGTTTGTGAATTAATATAGTTTAATGTATTTAAAAAAAAAATTGTAATAGTCCACCTGAGTAACTCTTTGAAAACATTCCGGTCTATTGATAACTGTTTTGTGTGTAAGCAGCAAAATAACTAGATATCAAAAGGGATCATGCATTATTTGCAAAATGCATCAAGTATAAATAGCTGCTTTGTATAAAATTAATATTTGACATGGATAATGAACTCCTGGGCATCACATGGGCTGAGCTGTGATTGTCGTCCTATTGGTACATGGGCCACTGGCTGGGACTAAACTAGACAGGAGCAAATGAACTGTCTTACTACTTCAACTCCAATAAATAGAGTAGGTTTTCACAGGAATGAGGCAAGTAGCATGGGAAGGTATCTAACATATGGAGGCACGATGATATTGAGGCATAAGGGAGGAGATGGGGTTGATTAAAAATAAAAGGAGTCAGACAGTTTAGAGGACTGAGCGGGTTGGACAGTCAAGACATGAGGGAGGAGATGGACAAGAGGCACGAGGGGAGAGGGCAAGAGGCATGAGGGGAGAGGAGGACAAGAGGCATGAGGGGAGAGGAGGACAAGAGGCATGAGGGGAGAGGCTGACAAGAGGCATGAGGGGAGAGGCGGGCAAGAGGCATGAGGGGAGAGGAGGACAAGAGGCATGAGGGGAGAGGTGGACAAGAGGCATGAGGGGAGAGGTGGGCATGAGGGGAGAGGAGGACAAGAGGCATGAGGGGAGAGGAGGACAAGAGGCATGAGGGGAGAAGCGGACAAGAGGCATGAGGGGAGAGGAGGACAAGAGGCATGAGGGGAGAGGAGGACAAGAAGCATGAGGGGAGAGGCGGACAAGAGGCATGAGGGGAGAGGCAGACAAGAGGCATGAGGGGAGAGTCGGACAAGAGGCATGAGGGGAGAGGCAGACAAGAGGCATGAGGGGAGAGGCGAACAAGAGGCATGAGGGGAGAGGAGGACAAGAGGCATGAGGGGAGAGGAGACAAGAGGCATGAGGGGAGAGGCTGACAAGAGGCATGAGGGAGAGACGGGCAAGAGGCATGAGGGGAGAGACGGGCAAGAGGCATGAGGGGAGAGACGGGCAAGAGGCATGAGGGGAGAGACGGGCAAGAGGCATGAGGGGAGAGGAGGACAAGAGGCATGAGGGGAGAGGCGGACAAGAGGCATGAGGGGAGAGGGGACAAGAGGCATGAGGGGAGAGGCTGACAAGAGGCATGAGGGGAGAGATGAGCAAGAGGCATGAGGGGAGAGGCGGACAAGAGGCATTAGGGGAGAGGCGGACAAGAGGCATGAGGGAGGAGATGGACAAGATGCATGAGGGGAGAGGCGGACAAGAGGCATGAGGGGAGAGGCGGACAAGAGGCATGAGGGGAAAGGCGGACAAGAGGCATGAGGGGAGAGGCTGACAAGAGGCATGAGGGGAGAGGCGGACAAGAGGCATGAGGGAGGAGATGGACAAGAGGCATGAGGCGAGAGGCGGACAAGAGGCATGAGGGGAGAGGCTGACAAGACGCATGAGGGGAGAGGCGGACAAGAGGCATGAGGGGAGAGGCGGACAAGAGGCATGAGGGAGGAGATGGACAAGATGCATGAGGGGAGAGGCGGACAAGAGGCATGAGGGGAGAGGCAGAAAAGAGGCATTGAGGGGAGAGGCGGACAAGAGGCACAGGGCAGAAGACAGACATGAGGTATGAAAGATAAACAGACATGAGGTGGGAGGCAGTCAAGCAGGGGCAGGCTGAGCTGGGGGGCAGGGGGGCATCTGTCCCCCGGGCCGGACCCATAGAGGGCTATCTTGGGCTGGGTCAATGGGCCACCAGCATTTTTTGTCCTTTAAAATAGGCTGCTGAGTTCAGTTTTGCCCCCCGGGCTGAACTTTGCCAGCCCTCCCCTGCAGTCAAGAGGTGTGAGTTTGAAGGCAGGTAAGAGGCATAAGTTTGGAGGCAGGCGAGAGGCATGTGGTGGGAGGCAAGTAAAGGGATATGAGTTTGGAGTCTGACAAGAGGTGGGAGGTGAAAGGCAGACAAGACGCATGAGGTGGGATGTAGATAAGAGGCATGTGGTGGGATGTAGACAAGAGGCATAAGTTTGGATGTAGACAAGAGGTGGAAGGTGGGAGACAGACAAGAGGCACGAGGTGGAATGCAGATAAGAGGTGTGAGGTGGGAGACAGACAAGAGGCATGAGGTGTGAGACAGACAAGAGGCACGAGGTGGAATGCAGATAAGAGGTGTGAGGTGGGAGACAGACAAGAGGCATGAGGTGGGAGGCAGATAAGAGGTGTGAGGTGGATGGCAGACAAGAGGCATGAGGTGGGAGACAGACAAGAGGCATGAGTTGGGAGACAAACAAGAGGCATGAGGTGGGAGGCAGATAAGAGGCATGAGGTGGGAGGCAGACAAGAGGTGGGAGACAGACAAGAGGCATTAGGTAGGAGGCAGATAAGAGGCATGAGGTGGGAGGCAGATAAGAGGCATGAGGTGAGAGGTAGATAAGAGGCATGAGAGGGTTTTACAGACAAGAGTCAAGGGCGGCATATTTTCCATTTTGCTGATGTTTTAGCGATAAGCCATAGCTGGTCAAAACTTAATTTAATTTGCTTAAGAACTTGATCATTTTAGTGTCACCTATCATTAGAACATATGGAAGAAACACAACATTTCACAGTGATCCTTTTCTAAACTGACACCAGTGGCTATGTGTTAGAGAGATCAAACCTCTCTGCAGTCATCTGCTACTCACACAAACGCCTAAAATACAGCTATAATCATTTGCAGAGTATTTTGTGCTGTGGGTATAGCGCCATTTCTAGCGAGCTTATATTGATTTACCTGATATTGCTTTTAAGAACTGTGCAAATACACAATTACAATTTATTTATTTGTATTACCTTAAGTCACGGCTGCCCGTATAGCCTATTGATTTCTATTTTTCTCACAATGCAAGAAATTTTCACAACACACAGACTAATGCAGTGTGTGCTTCTCCGCGCTGAATGGAAAATTGCCCACTTAAATCTTTTCTTTTTGGATTTCAAAGGCTACAAATACACTTTCACTTTTCATTCTATTTATTCCTCAAGGACCAAGATTTCGTTCAGCTTGATAATATTTATTCTCATGCTGAAGACATACACTAGCGTGAAAAAATTAGTAAATGGTAAGATAGTTTTACAGTAGTATTATGCTGTATATATAAAAACCTGAATTAGTTATTACAGTTCATTACTGACATCACAATTCTGTAATAAGGTTAGTAAAAATGTCCAATGTTTATTTTTACCCGAGGGTCCAGAACATACTTGCCAACTTTTAACATGTCGCCTCCGGGAGATTCTGGACGTGCTATGTGTAGGGGGCGTGACTAGGTAATTTCCATACCATGGCCCTGCCTACAATTGCACGGCAGGGGTGGGGCTATGATAATTTGATTTGCTGCAGATCTCATCATCAAGACCCTTGATTGGCTTGCGTTGCTGTACTGGGGACTACATCATATATTTAATAATGAAAAGTAAATATAATAAGAAAAATTCATATAAAGCATGTGGGTTGCTTAAACAACATTATTATATAGTACAAAATTATTTCAAATTTGTTTGATATCGAAAGAACACATAAAATACAATATATATCTTAACATTTGTAAGGCTCTAATCCACCCAATCAATAAAAAACACTTCTGTTAAAATCAATCATATATAATCATCCAAACATAACAGGACTCCGTTCAAATCCCCCAATATTCGCCTGAATATATTCTGGATGCAAATCACCAGTTGATTTTATAACGCAGATAGACACCCAGTGAATGATAAAACACAAAGATTTCAACTAGAGTCTGCATGTCGGCATGGCTACGGTTCCATCCATTGTGTGCTTTCCTAACTGAATTGTTGTTGGTAAATCAATTATCAATATATCACTAATTATATTATTTTCTAATCTCTCACCCACTCTGATGGAAACTACCAATCATTCCACTGAGTCTGCACTCACAAAAGTCATCAATGATATACTTTCAACAATGTCTATGGGTCACTTCTCATACTCATCCTCATGGACCTCTCTGCTACTTTTGACAGTGTTGAGCACGTTTTTCTTGTGCACACCCTCACTCCAATGGCCTTTGTGACATAGTTATATCCTGTTTCACCTCCTATCCATCAAACTGCTCCTTTAGTGTCTCTACCTCAGGCACATCCTACCCTCCACTCTCTATCTGTTGGGGGACTCTGTTCTTGGTCCTCTTGTTTTATCACTGCATACCTCTTCTTTTGGGGAACTAATTTGTTCATTCAGACACCAGTACCACCTTTTTGTTGATGACACCTCTACCTCTCTTCCCTTTTGGCACTACCTCGTGTAACCAACTGTCTCTCTGCTATCTCCACATGGATGTTCCAACTCTAACTAAGGCGCAACATGTCCATAATATAGCTTACCATCTTCCTTCTCCCAGAGTTACCACCTCCCCTTGAGTCACCCTTCACCCTCAATAGCCAGAATTTCCGCAGTCTCTCAAGGCTGCTGCCTTTTTGTCACAGTCGACTCTGCCCTCTGCTTTATTCCTCACATTCAGTCTCTCTTTCATTCCTGTTGCCTGTACCTTCAAAATATTGCCAGAATATGCCCTTTTCTTACCCAAGATTCTACCAATCTTCTTCCACTCTCTCATCATCTCACGCCTTGGCTACTGCAACCTCCTCATTTCTGGCATTCCCCTCACCTATATATCCCCAATTAAATCTATCTTAAATACTTCCAACAAGATTAATCTTTCTCTCTCGCTCTACATTTGCTGTACCCCTTCTCAAATAGCTACACATGCTTCTTGTGTCCTCCAGGATCAAATTCAAATTACTCACCCTTACCTACAAAGCCATCAACAACACCCCTTCATACATCTCAAATCTCATTTCAACATAATCTCCCTCTCACCCTCTTAGATCTACCTCTGACCTGCGCCTTGTCTCATCTCTGGTAACTACCTCTCACACCCACCTACAAGACTTCCCCTGTGCTGCTCCCCACTTATGGAACTCCCTACCACGCTCAATCAGACTCTCCCACAGCCTTCAAGTCTTGCACACTCTCTGAAAACCCATCTCTTTATTACAGCTTACCTTACTCCTACCAATACTACCCACATTAATGCACCCTCACATCTCTCCCAATCTCCACTCTGAGCCACACTCGCTCCTCTTGACTCAGCTGTGCCCTCTTCCTCTTAGAGTGTAAGCTCCTCACCGAGCAGGGCCCTCCCTACTCTTCGTTTTAATGTCTGCATTGATATTGTCTAACATATATGTCCCTGTTATTCCCACTGTCTTTTCTTGCGGAGAATTGTGGCGCCTTACAAGTCAACAATAAAAATAATAACAATAATAAGGAAGCTTTTTATTTTGCCGCTATTTTCCATGTCAGTGTATTTCAGCAGTATATAATCTTATGTCATTTGGCCATTATCTGCCCTCTGCTTAGGGCTGGAATCACTCCAGTGCTTTGTACGCCTGTGCTTTTGCAGCTTTTGTAGGAAGTCACGTTTCCACTCAAATGTTATGTGTCTGTAAGATAGCACAAGTCTGCTTCACTGAAGAAATAAGGCTCTTAGGGGGTGGGGAAAGGTCACTGTAATTCTAAATGCACCACACTTCCATATTTTATCTATGAAGTGGACAAGGTAAGTACGAAGCTATCCAGGAGGTCCTCCTCCGTTCTGAGGTGCCAGATTTGGATAGAAGACTCTTGCCTTGTTTGTATTCTCATTTCTCTTTTATTTTATGTGTCATTTTTCATTCACTCCTAAAGTTTTAAAACACAATTCTCAGTTACCTTGAATGCTCAAGGCAGCAGCATTATGTCTATAGAGCTTTGGAGAACTTAAACCTCAGTTTCTTTCAGCTTGTCTCCAAATTATATATGTTGGGTGATACTCCCTTTTACAGGTACAATGGCGAAACCGCATACCATAAAAACAATAAATTATATTTTTAAGTCCCCCCCCCCATCCCCAATTGAATATAAGTGCCTCCATGTTTGAGAGACGCTTTGTTAAAAGGTAGACATGTATAGAACGTTCAGAATAATGGAACCACTGGGGAGACTGTTTTTGGTATATTATATTTCCATCCCCAACAATAAGAGAAAAAATGTGGTTACATATGAAAAACCGCATGTGTTAAACCTTTACACACACACACACACACACACACACACACACACACACACTCACTGTGCCATACCGCCACTTTTCCTACTGACTTATAAAACTATCAAATTCCAGTTCTAAATTTCCTCCTGTCTCCAGTACTCCATTGTGATCCCTGTGATCTACCCCTGCATTCTGTTACTAGTCTCTGAGTTTCCTTTGGTTCTGACCTGTCTCCTGATTTCTCTCCTGGAATATATTTTGGCTAATGCCGCTCTCTTGGCTTCTGACTCCAGCTCGTTTCACTACTCCTTCGGATCATCCCTCTCTACCTCGCTTCCTGGCTGACTTGACTTGGACCATTTGACTACACTCATTCACTAACTACTTTGCTGGCACTGTCTAGGAGAACCTCAACCTGCGTATCTCCTGGCAAATACCAAGGGCGTGTTAGACTCCGTGTCTCCTAGCTCAGTAGTGCCAATCCCAGCAAGTAGGTACCATCTACAACCTCAGTCGTGACAATTTGTTAGTTTTTCAAAGAGTCTGCAGGCTCATGCTGCAGAAAGGGGTAATCCCTTACACTCCTCTGCACAAAGGACACATGTACACAGGTGGAAGACATGGGGGTGATTAATTTCTTGTTTAATAAAATAGTACTGGGCAGGAAGCATAAATGGGTGGTTTGGTGTTTTGAGTGGGGGAGACGATGCTGAGCTACTTTACCGGTGACTAGGCAGGAGGTCTATGTCTATCCAGAGGGGGTCTCCTGGTGTCATCCTGACAAGAGTGTGCTTTGGATTACTGGTAAAATGTACAATTAAAGCCCCTTTATTCGAGAAAGAAGGCATTGTGTCTGTCTTATGCCAGGTGTCAGATTCACACACACACATATATACATATATATATATATATATGTGTGTGTGTATATTACGTGCTATATCTATTTATGTATGTGGAAATGCACCTATTTACCCATTGCACACAAACATGCCGTCATTTTTTTTTTAGAGTTGACCCTGTAAAATCAGCCTGCACACACTGTGGCGGGAGATTGTGGGTCTTGCTAAAAATACAAAATTTTGGAAAGAGTGAAAACATTTCGATGCCCATCCTACTACCACTTTGGGACAGACTCTCACGTATTGTCTGAGAGACTGCTGAATTTCGGAGAGCACTTAGACTCCCGGTAGAGCAGGTCACCCTTCAGTGGGTGAGATCTTGATGATGTATTCAATGCAGGGCCTTACTGATGCAAATTGTGTTATAATGGCCATTCCCCCCCCCCCCCCCACACACACACTGTGGGATGACGTGAACTGGAACATTGCGCAGCAGGCGGGGCCGCGATGAGACAATTTCTGTCCTAACTCTCCCTCACTTGTCCAGTATTGGTAGGCCCGCCGCTTCATTAATGTAAACCTTTTCTGTTTTTCTCCTAAACTACTGCTCAGTTTAGCTTACTCTATGGGGCATATTCAATTGTCGCGGGTTACTGCGGCATTAAAACTACTACCGTTATTACGGTAATAGTAAGCTGGATTTCAGCTCGCAGCTCCCTGAGACGCGAGAAAATTACCGTAATAACGGTTTTTCCGTGGTCCGTGAAGCGAGAGATTTTTGGCCGACAATTGAATATGCCCCTATGTCTTTGTTAATCCTGAGAGTGAGAAATCATCGGAACTGTCTTTATAACATGTGTTACTTTTTTACATTTGAATATTTTTATTATATTGATAGTATAAAAGCATGTACCTGTGTCAGATGCACCTGAATGGTACAAGAGCTGTCCCACTGAAAGTGTAGGACAACTCCTGATTACTACCTGCTTAGCTCACGTAAAATGAAAAGTGCTTTTGCAGGAAAAAGACTCTGCAGACAACCTAAAACCAGGAATTGCCCTCCTAAATAACTCTGCCCCTGTTTAATTTCTCTTAAATGTATTGTCCTTTAAAATTATTTACATTTTCTTATTTTTTTGCACAATATGGAGCACATTCAACTCCCCAGCATTGCGTCGAGCTAGGACCACCCAGATCCGCAAAGAGCTTCCCGTCAGAAAAAGCATTAATTTTGCCCCCTGCAAATGCCATCATTTTCACACACAGATCCATGCACATTCATTTCATATGCAGCAAAATAGATTGTAAGCTCAACTGGACAGGGAAAATTTGGTGGAAAACGTTTGTGTACAGTGTTGCGTAAGTTTGTATATGCTATATAAAAAAACAAATCGGTAATAAAATCTACCGGTAAATAGGGTATAAATAGGAATGTATAAAAAAACACACCATAGCAATTACATATATGCTTAAATATTTATGAAATAAAATAAAAATATTTATCATTTTGACATAAATTTTCCTTTAACATATTACCAATTTGAGTGGACTTGAGTGAAATATTCCTCTCTCAGTTGTCAGAGCCAAGTTCATTATAAGGTGATAATGTTTTGTGCACTTTGTACGACTGACTTGTTGTTTTGTGTTTTTATTGTTTTCTAGTTTTCACGCCGTGCTTTGTTTAGTTTCCTTAACTGTGAACATATTTTTCTCTCTGCCGATCCTCTGTGGTTTTGTGCCCAAAATAGGACTGATATCTTTCTACCAGGAAATCGAAGAACCTTTGAATACATTTAAATAGTTCACTAATGAACCTAGCACCACCTGAAGATAGAATATGTTCAGATACTGCCTTTTCTCTCGGAATCGTACACTTTTGTTCCTCTATATCACAACTCTTCCCTGCAGATGAAGTATTATGTTTTATTGAATGTATTAGAATTCTTTATTTTCAATTCTTGAATATCCTAACCCCCCCCCCCCCCCTTCCCTTCCCACGTATTTGATAAAAGCAGATGTGTAGGATGTTTGAATACCAAAGCTAATGACTACTTGCCCATGTTCATTTTTTAGGAAACAATTTCTGTAAAAGTGCGTCACCTTTGCCAGCCATTAGCAACCGTTTCCTGCTTGGTTAATGGTTTTCGCTTCTGTGAAATGTCACATATTGTTGAAAATAGTTTGATTTTTGCTCTTTGTTTTTTTTTTTCCAGCCTAATATTGTTAAAGCAACCAAACCCGTAGCATTTTGGACGCAGCACGATGTATGCAAGTGGCTGAAGAAGCATTGCCTGAACCAACATCAGCTCTACAATGAGTCCTTCAAGGAGCACGACATAACTGGTAAATCCATTGCTGACTAATATACATTTTTCAGATTTATAGAATTCCACAGAGCCGCATTCGGTCCTATCGGTGTATATGACCCAATGTTATTGTCTATGCTTTTCAGGGACTATTTAAAATTTAATATGCAGATTGGGGATTTAGACTTCCTGTATGTGGACAGATGTGATCATCCTAACATATTGGTTTTCATCTAATTGTCCCCATATTATTTAGTGTGTAGGCAATAAATGATCAATACACATTGTTGACAGTGTCTAGCGTAAAGGTATTAGTTACAGAATCAGTTGTTATTTGCTCATGCTTGGAATCTTCGTATGATGGACATTCTAGCCAGGTTTGGTCGGCCAGATTGTAATGTTTGTGTGTATGTGGAGAGTCACAAATGGTCACTTGAATCTAAATCATACTAAATGCAGTTGTTGTGTTTCCTCATTTTTGTGGCTGATTAGATGGATGAAGTGATTGCTTTGTTAACAAGAAAACGATTGTACATAGCCGTAGCTTCTGCATCTCCAAATCAATAATTTCTAGGCTCTGAGAGTGCTGTTTTTTGAGTTGACGCAGATTGTGTCATTGGGGCCAGAATTTTATGCGCCCCCTTCTAGTGTTTGAGGCAACACAAGTACACTGCCGTCTTGGCCGCCAACAAGCCTGTCCCCAAATCTCCCATCACTCTTGCCACTGCCCATGAGCACAGTGAGGACTGGATGAAGTAGGGACTGGATAAAGTAGGGACACCGGTGACAAATGCTTCTTCTCTCTCGCTTGTCCCCACGTCTTCTACCTCACTGTGCTCCTGCCATGAGCGGCCGGTGATTGGAACCTTGGAGGAGTTGGGGAGAGCTACATTGGGGACATTGGGGAATGAGGACCTTTTTTTCTGCCCCATTTGGGATGGTGCCACCTGAGACAAGGGTCTCATTCATGCCCCTTGGGAAGAACAACCCTGACAGTAAGGTTAACTTACATTCACAATAGTTTGTCAAATTATACAAATGTCAAGTGCATGAAATCTCTCTTACATAATGTGACAAATTTATCTTGGAATTAGCAGAATTTTCTGTAACAATCTGAGTTTCAAAGGCTGTTGTAAAAAAATGAGCAGAGTGAGTGTTTGTCAAACATCACAAATTTATATAATGAAGATAAGGGGGCAGCTCTTCTGACATGAAGCCAATGAAGCTATATCAAATACAAACTACTTTTGAGGCTTCCTCTTGAGTTTCACTAAAACAAATGGTTACTTAAGTCCGGTTTATAAATCCTCCCTGGTATACAGGGCTGTGGGCACAAGTTGTGCCATCTTCTATATGACACTGTGCCTTCAGCTAGATGCCTCACCTCAACATACATCTCACCAGCATTGGGAAGAGTAGCCGGCTTCCATGTCTAACTTGATACATCCGTTTATGAATTTCTTTCTTCCAATCCCTGACCACTTATTCATCTAGATCAGTGCTGGTGGACAGGAGGACAGGGCAGGGGTCCTTCTAACTAAAAAGGTTCTTAAATTATTCAATGTGGTTGGTTTGAGGATTTCAAACTTGTTACAGGGATGATTGTGATTTTTTTGCTGGTTCGATTTGGTTCAACAGATTGAAATTGGTGGCATCTTTACTTCTAACCATTAGTCATTTCTATCTGATGCTTATGCCTAGAGATTCCACCATGATAATGAAGTGTAACCTATACGGGAATGGTCATGCCCTTGTGAACTGGAATGGAAAAAAAATAACTACCAGTAGTAGTTTAATTAATGAAATTATACTTCAACTTATGATGAATCTATCCCTGAAATACTGAAGTGTTTTTATCATCTTGCAGGCTGTCACTATAAATAAGATTCCTTATTTAGCTCTGCTTAACAGCTATCCAACCATTTCTTACTTGTTTTATCCTTCCTGAAATACATATTTACGGCTTAGGAACAAGATTATGGGCTAGATTTACTAAACTGCAGGTTTGAAAAAGTGGAGATGTTGCCTATAGCAGCCAATCAGATTCTAGTTATCATTTATTTAGTGCATTCTACAAATGACAGCTAGAATCTGATTGGTTGCTATAGGCAACATCTCCACTTTTTCAAACCCGCAGTTTAGTAAATATACCCCTATGTCTTTCTTCTTTACCACTGAAACTCTTATGACATACCCAACTGTCCTGATCTAGACGGGACAGTCTGGCACATTTCTAAGGTCATGTTGAAGTTGGAAGGTATGTTTCACACGATGAGCAGAGACATGATTGGCTGCTGCACACAATTGAAGGGTGTTTTTTCGGGGAGGGAAGGGGTTTGGAGCGTGGCCTAGTTTTAGAAGAGCTGGGTACACACCGGTACACGTTACATTTGTTCTGATTGCCTAGTGAAAAATGTCAGCGGGTATTCTTATGAAGTTATATTATTATGCTCTTTGATTTGTAAGGCGACAGAGTGCTCCACAGTGCCGGACAGGGGAGAACAGGCCCTACAAGCGAAGGGGGGCAAGGGGCTAAAGCCCCAGGCCCATGCTAGTAGGTAGATCCGTTCATACCTTTCAGGTGTATGGTTCCAAGCTCTCCAGTGGGGGAGTACCCTAAAGTTACATCACCGACCAGCCTCCATCGAGACGTGAATGATTTGTGCTCTGTTGCACGTATTGAACTAGACTAGCTAGTTCTGGAAAACGCTTGTGACATTTTTAGTGGCACAAAGAAAAGGACAATGAGTCAGTAGACTCCAATTCCATTCAACAATAATCTTTACCCTGAAGTGACGGATGATTAAGTGGAGCGGGACCCAAAAAGTCCTTTAGCGCAGGCCTTGTGATCGCTCTCCGTAGCCTTGGTTGAGAAAACAGGGCATGGCTAAAACACAGACATAAAAGGTAGACAAGAAACATACAGACATGAAAACAAACATTAAGGATGGCCGTGCTCGTGAGCTTAAACCAGGTTACACAGAGCAGGTAGCAATTTTGTAGGCTGAACCTCTTGCATTGGTTCTGTGAATATATTACACAGGTAATTTTCCCAAACAATTTTGAATGGCAGATGCAAATTTAAAATGCTGCCCACTTGCGGATCCTAGGGCAAGTTGTGAGGTCCTCCAAAATATCCCTTCTGTACCACACAGTTCTAGATGCTGTTACCCCTTGTTATTAATTTTTTTTACTATTAAATAACTAAACATTTTAAATTAAATGTTCAGTATTTACAAAACAAACAACTATTTACTATTTACTTGCCAACAAAAAAGAAAATTCTTGAAAACTTTTTCTTTTTGTTTCCAAGCTACCACTTCGTAAAAACAGAACATACTTTTTCCTTGGAACGATACGGCATCTGACCTTGACTACGACACCTTTGAATTATGGTTTTATTTTATTTTTTTTAATAGCCCCAGTCACCTTGCAGCGTGTTATGGGTAAAAAGTATAGTCTTTGTAAGAGACAATAACTTATTTCCAGCACAGAGCTAACAGGATACCGTGCAAAGGAAAAAATAGAAACTTGAAGAAAATCAGTTTTATAGCAGTGAGAAACTAAAGTCACCGGAATAAGTATATAGGTGGCAGGTTCTCAGTGAAAATCGAATGTGAATTTAGTCATTGACTGTTTTTTCATTCATTTTTGACCTGATGCATCTTCCAACGCAATCTGAACACAACTTGCGCGTAAAAAGAAAATTGGGGGTAACTTGCACGCACATACGCCCGTATTTAAGTACAAGCGGATCTTCAGAAATGTTTCCGTTTGAATCTTGGTATCATCATCATTTATTTATATAGCGCCACTAATTCCGCAGCGCTGTACAGAGAACTCGCTCACATCAGTCCCTGCCCCATTGGAGCTTACAGTCTAAATTCCCTAACACACACAGAATAGGGTCGATTTGATAGCAGCCAATTAACCTACTAGTATGTTTTTGGAGTGTGGGAGGAAACCGGAGCATCCGGAGGAAACCCACACAAACGCAGGGAGAACATACAAACTCCACACAGATAAGGCCATGGTCGGGAATTGAACTCATGACCCCCGTGCTGTAAGGCAGAAGTGCTAACCACTGAGCCATTGTGGGTATAAGTAAGCCCTGACTATACGTTACGTGCCGTATACAGACAGACACAACACAGTGCAGAGTGTGCATACACATATGTGTAACATGCAGTATGCAGAATGCATGCCAAACTTTTTTTTAATAAAATTAATTTACAGACTATTAATACTATAATCCAGGGTTTCCCAAACCCAGTCCTCAGGGCTCCCCAACAGTGCAGGTTTTCCGGATCACATGTGACATAATTAGGACCACCTGTGGATCTGTTACAATGTGTCAGTCAGTAATGAACACACCTGTGCTCCAGCAAGGAGATATGGAAAACCTGCACTGTTAGGGAGCCCTGAGGACTGGGTTTGGGAAACCCTGCATAATCATTAAAAAAAAATATGCACAAAAATGTTTCTGTTTTTTTACATGAAATACATAAATCAGGATGTTCTTAATTCGTACTGTATATAAAGTGCATTTTTATGGCTTCTCTTATTTACAAACACATGTTGTGGCATGCATACGTGTCAGTCATCACTAACAGTCGGCACTTACACCTGCCCTGTAGCTGGTGAAAGCCGTGGTAATCGCTTCAACGATTACGATAACTCCAACACAGACAAGACTTACAAGAAAAACACAATGTCAGGAAAAAACGACAGCAATATTGAGAGATTTACCTGAAAGACGACTCTGCAGATATCCGATGGCAGCAGATGGCTGACAGGACCTCCTTCCGACTGGCCAGTTCTCCGGCAGTAGTGTGTGACGTCAGTGCGACCCTCATGCATTTAAATTTAAAACGCCAATGTCGGGACCCCGCAGGTAAACTGTTTAAACAGGGGTCCCGACATTGCCGCTTTAAATTTAAATGCATGAAGGTCGCACTGACGTCAGACACTGCTGCCGGAGAGCTGGCCAGTCGGAAGGAGGTCCTGTCATCCTTCTGCTGCCATCGGATATCTGAGAGATGTCCGATGGCAGCAGAAGGCTGAGAGATGCCCAGAGCTTGAATAGGACAAATGTGTGTGCGCTGGACCTCATCACGACCTTACCGTATATTGCCAACGTGCGTCCGTCACTCCCCACTCCCGTTCCGCCCTGCAAGACGTAGACAGACGGAAATGTCCTTTGCGTTTGGACATGAATTGGATGTAGTTGCACTCACTGGCGTAAAGTCCGTTTCTGAACGTGCGCAGAGCTATTTCACACAAGATATGGCACGCAAGGGGACTTACATCCAAAGATGAATCGGCCCTTAGCTGTTCAACTGCCATTTGGTTTTCATCTAGTGTCCTGCGGGTAATAAGATATCAGGTTTGGAGAATCTTGAAGCTGTACTACCACCTAGGTGTAACAGATTCTGGATACTATATTACTAATCTTGATTAGCACTGGCTTACCTGAGGTGCGGAGTCTAACGATCTCCCCGGTGTTCACCAAGAACCGCCGCAAGGCGGGGTGGGCTTCGCTGCCAGGAGTCGCAGGTCGCGGTCCCCAGGTTCGCCCCAAGATGTAGTACAGCGGAGTGAAGCGGTGGTAGCGGAGTCAACAAGCCGGTTCGGTACACAGGAATGGAGTCAGGCAGAATCAGAAGGCAACTTGGAGTCAACAAGCCAGGTTCGGTACACGGGTCACAAGAATAGGAGAATGGTCAGCAAGCCGGGTCGGTACACAGGGATAGGAGAGCCAGGGTAGTCAAACAGGCAGAGATCAGCACACAGGAGACACTGGAAACAGGAAGACACTGCAATCCACGAAGAGCAGGAGCCAGGAACAGGTAAGTGTTGCTCTGACACTCAGCGAGTGTCAGAGTGAGGTTTTTATACTGAAGGGGATTCAAAATCCCCGCCTCTAGGGTTGTGGTCATGTGACCGCCTCCGGGTGCGGTCACATGGTCCTGAATGCGGAAGTGCGGCTGGACGGAGAGGCTGGGATCAGGTAAGTCCGTGACACTAGGGAAAACATTTCCTTAGGTGCCCCTAAATCTGCAAGAAAATTAATTTTGTTAGTCCCCTTTAAAGGATGGCAGAGGGGATGTGTGAGCTGAAGGACCAATCACTAGCCGCAATCTCTTGATAGTAGCTTGTGATTGGTCCTATAGCTCACACCCTCTCACCTGGTTTTTGTCCTGCACTGTGAGAAACGGGGGAAGCCCCCGGGAGAAACGACGGCATGGAGCAGTCCCCAAGGCTTCAATTAGGACGAGGGGCTAAATTTTAGGAAAATATTGTCCTAGGTGACAGTGTGACTTTAGAGCGAACTTGCCTCAAACAGAAATTGAGGCAGCTATTTTATTGGCTTAGTCAGTGTCCATGAATATACAGTCTATCAATTAATTTGCATAGTTCCCAGATGTTCCTAATTTTCAGTGATAGATATTTTTTCCCCTAATTTTCAGTGACAGATCTCTTCCCCTGGAGATTTCCCTGTTTTCCTGCATTGACAATCGCACAATAAAATTCCTCTGACCATCTGTTCTCATTTTCTGTTCCTTATGCTACAAATTGTGGTGCTCCAAGTTCCGCTGTGACAGTACAACTGGTGACGTGATATGCTTAGATGCATTGGCATAGTCTGTCCCTCCAAATGATTTTACATTCTGACTACTCTGCTGGAATGAGGCACTATGTGCCTCATGCCTCAGGGAGGTCACTGGTGCCTACGCATTATTGTGTTTAATACAGTTGATTCCACCCACAAATGTGTTATAGGAAACCCTTTATTACTGAGTCAGAATCTGTAACAGAAATGAACACTTATGCTATTGATAAGCTTAAAAAAAAAATGCAGGGGCGTGGCTACCTGGAGAACAGTCCTTGCTACTTCTACACAGTCCGTAGTCGAGGCGACACAGTGAGACTGGCCAATCTGGGCTGTGGGGAGTGGCCATGTTTCTGCTTTTAGTTCCCGAAATGAGCAGAGGGCTGGCATCCAGAGGTAATGGACATTACACATGGTCACCAACGCCCCTAAGTAATGCATTTTTAAGGCTTACATAACATTTTGAACCACATCCCCATAGGCAAACCGAGGGGGTTTCCTAGTGCCTGGAAACCCCCCTCTAAGCCTGGGGCACTGTATAATTGAGGTGGCTGGACCCTGCTTCACTCAGATCTGCTTGAAAGGGGAGAGCTGCGTGCACCTAACAGTAGTGAACGCAGCATTGCCCGTGTATATTATAGGGATAGGAAGAGTTGGAGAGCAGCCGAGCACCGTCTAAAATTACAGCCACGCCCCCATGCATGCTGGTCACACCCACTGGTGGCGCGGTGTGGAAACCCCCCTCTACAAATCCTGCGTTTGCCCCTGATCCCCTTCATGGTCAACGCAGACCAACTAATACAAGAAAAGTAAAATAATAGCCATACAACATGTAAATATAATACTCCTCTTCCATAAACATTAATGCGTACAGCCTACCGAACGAGTAAAGATTGTAAGACTTACAGCTAGCATGCAGAAAAATAGACGTATTATGTAGTTGGTTAGTACTGAAAATAGGTATATTTCCAGGAATAAAAACTGGGATTGTACCTGAAACTTAATGAAGTGGAAATGAAGACAATTCATGGGACCTGGCTGCGATTAAAACCTAGACGTCCCCTTGATAAATAACCCTCTGTGTGACTGGGGTATAGACATTATGTAATATTTTAAGTGGACACTTTGACGTTTACCTTTTTATTTTACAGACGCTGGCGCTCAGTGAGATATAGGAAGTGGTTACAATAGGTTTGGCCTTGATTTTTCTAATCTAGGAGAAAGATTGCCAATTTATCTAACCGTGAGTCTCCCCTGTATCGTATTTTATATCCCGTCTGACCGCGCTTTCACCTGTCCACATTGTTTCTCGCTCTAGGTCTTCCCAGTCCTCTTCGCTGTTCGTTATTATAGCCGCCTAATTATTAGATGGTATTAAATTAGTGTCTGTGTTGCTGAGAAAAAGATGCTGTGTACGTACTAGCAAAAAATAAAATGAGGTTGCTTTAACAAAGAGAGAATCGATAGCTTATTGTCATTTCTGCTGTCTGATTTACATATTTAGTCATAAAGACGGCGGGCCATCAAGTTTGAGTTCCTAAATCTAATTGTGTTAATATCCAGGAAAAACAAAACTCCTAGTATGACAATTTAGCCTTACAGGGTGAGATATTTTTAAGAATTTCTTCCTGATCCCAAAAATGACATTAGGATAAGTTTCTTGGATCAATCAACCCCCATAATCTCCTCTACTAATTATATTTAAATAATAGCAGTTGACGTATAATTGTTCCTTACAGGCAGAAGGTGTAGAAATGTGTAAGTGGATCCAGCATGGGTCCATCTTATCCTGCTACAACCGTACTACACACCCCAAGAATCGTACTAAGCAGAACTTTGACAGACCCTAAACTCTGAAACACAAGACCTATCCTGGGAGCAGTGGTTAAAAATGTCTCAGTTCTATTTTTCGGGAACTCGCTGCAAGGATTTCATGTTGATCCAGATGTGCTCTCGTAATACTCTGAGATGTACAATTGAAGCCATCCAAAGATAGTGCACCTGGGGGTAAATGTATAAAAGATCGATTTCTGTAATTCTCCGGAAATCGGCAGCTTTGCAGGGGAAACTTAAAGTGGCAATGGCTTTTAAAGGCAAGTTTGCTTGATGTCGCAAGTTCGCCTTTAAAAGCCATTGCCGCTTTAAATTTTCCCTGCAAAATGGCTGATTTCCGGGGACTTGCAGAAAACGATCCTTCATGCATTTACCCCAGGAGTGTTTTCTGTAGAGCAGGAAGGTTGAAAGAATCCACAGTAGTGTGGAGGCTTGGATAACACAGGTCTGCAACCAAAAAGCTGTTTTCATAATTTTATCTGATTCTTATGTTTTTTTGGTGCGCTGAATTCGAAAATGACCACCATTTTTTCCTGGGACATCAGGTTTTTTCACAATCTAAATGTGCCTTGGTCAAACAGGTAGCTGGAAATCGCTAAATTTCAAATTCATCATAGTTGGGGGGAAAAAACTGAACATGGAAAAACAAATTTATTTTCACTGCCAGTGCTCCCAAAAACATGAAAATACATGTTTATTGGTCCAGATGGTGATCACTGCATTGTTGAGTGTGCTTGCTAGGGCCTGCCCGGACATGTTCTTTCATGCATTAACTTGTTCTCTGATTCCTCCACAATCTTGTATTTCATTTCAGTCGTCATCCTGCTATTGTCTTTGTGGTTCAAAATTAGTACAATGCCTCCAAGAAAGTGTGTAAATTCGCCTGACCGTTTCTGTTTCATATGTGGAAAGTTCATGGTGAAAAAGCAGCAGTTGAATATTACGGATTTTGTTAAGAAAGTTTATTTTGTTTATTTTAAATTAAAACTTGGTGACCAAGATAAAGTTTGGGCTCCTCATAAAGTATTACATACAGTAAAGACCGACAAAATCACTGGAAGCAAAAAAAAATGGCCACCAAGAAGTCTAGTTGTTGGTGAAAAGAATGTTCTCAGAAATACATTGGTACCCCCTGAGAAGGTTTTATTACCACCACTCCATATAAAATTAGGATTAATGAAGCAAGTTGTTAAGGCACTTCCCAAAGATAGCGAATGCTTCAAGTACTTGGGATCCAAGTTTCCAGGTTTAACGGAGCCAAAACTGAAAGAGGGGGTTTTTGTTGGTCCGGATATTAGAAAACTCATATCCGACAAAGACTTCATCAGTTCATTGACTCCAACTCAAAAAGAAGCATGGGTTGCCTTTACTGTAG
This sequence comes from Mixophyes fleayi, assembly GCF_038048845.1. Lineage (NCBI taxonomy): Eukaryota > Metazoa > Chordata > Amphibia > Anura > Limnodynastidae > Mixophyes > Mixophyes fleayi. The sequence goes on along the minus strand of NC_134406.1, from coordinate 261,242,438 downwards.
TCATAAAAAACTTTTTGGGAAACCAAAAGGATCCAAATTACAAGGAAATGGTGGAAACACTGTTGAAAGCGTTGCACAAGCTTGGTTGCTCCATGAGCTTAAAAGTCCTTTTTCACACCTTGATTATTTTCCTGAAAATTTGGGAGCAGTGAGTGAAGAGCAGGGTGAACGTTTCCATCAAGATATAAAAGAAATGGAAAGAAGGTATCAAGGGAAATGGAGTGTTACGATGATGGCTGACTACTGCTGGATGTTGTACAGGGATCTTCCGGAAGCCACTTGCAAGAGGAAAAGCTCAAAAAGAAATTTAGAGTTTAAAAAAAAACAATTTCACAAGCAATCTACTTGAGTGTGATGTTAATTTTGTCATCACCTGTGCAAATGAGTTAATATTTTTCATGTAATAAAATATTTGCGTTAAGAGATTTTTTTAAACGATGACCACCCGTTTGTTCGAAAACCTGACGTCCCAGGACAAAACGGCTGTCATTTTTGGATTCAGCGCACCAAAAAATGTAAGAATCAGTCAACTAAACCAAAACAGCTGTCCAAAATTTTTTTTTTGCAGACCTGTGTAATCGATTGTGGTGATAAGAGTGCCCTAAAACTGGTCTTGATTTCTGTTTTAGAGAATACTTTTCAGCACTTCACCTACACACCATTTTCTTAGCTGAAACAATATTCATGACAGTACAAACTATCAGTCCAGTAAGAACCAGTGACTTTACTAATGAGTAGCAAACACAACATAAGAAAAATAAATATTGGAGCAAGAGAACAATAGGAGAAGACACAACTTAGAACATCAAGAGAACTTTACAAGATGATAAAGAGATGAGGACAGGAGAAGGGTGGTAGAGAGGACCCTGCTCATGAGCGCTAACGTTTTAGAGGGGCGAGGAAACAAATGGAGATAAGAGGGTGATGGGAAACAAGTGGAAAGGGCAGGTGGGGCGTGAGGAAGGAGGTAGGTGGAGCAGGGTAGGCAAACGTGAACAGGTGAATTTTGAGGGGCTGTTTGAAATATTGGAGGTTGGGGGCGAGTCTGGGCAGGCGGGGCAGGGAGCTCCAAAGTTGTGAAGGAGCGCTGGCAAAGTCCTGCAGGCGGGATTATAAGGTGCTGATAGGAGAGGAGGAGAAGCAAAGGTGATTGACAGAAAGGAGTGGGCGTGTAGAGGAGTGTTTCTTGACAAGGTCAGAGATGTAGGAAGGGAAGGCGTTAAAGAGCACTTTATAGGTTAAGTGCAGTATTGTTTTTATCTGTAATACAGGTTCACCAAATTAATTTTCTTTAACCGACATGAAATAGCTTTAGGAGGACCAATCACAAGCCACAGTATATTGGATGACATATGCGTGTCTAAACAAAGCGCAGTGGTTTAATTTGTTGCACATTCAAACGCATATATTTCTGATGCGTTTACAATGCGTTTAGTCATCAATTATTGTGCAATTACCGTGCTTTATATCAAATGTGTACAAAGCGTTTTGAGTGCATTCCATTGTTTGCTCGCACTGTAAACACACGGTAAATGATAAAAATATAATTTGCATTTGTACACCATTTCCATTGACCTTATTGGAAAAATAAACATCTATTGAACTGTAATGAATAGGATATGCTCCTTCCTAAAAATATGCAATACAAAGCATGTCGAGCATGTGTATAAACACCTCAGTGTACCACCAAATACTTATTTATGGACTCTCAACATGCATTTCAAAAGTATGAGGAATGACTGGCATATACTAAGAATTAGTAATTCCTCTTTTTAATGCCTGTGTGTGCGAGTCCTATGCATTTTTCATGGCAGTTAGGGGTTGGTAAAATCAAGTAGATATGTATCAGAAGACACGAGGGATGTGGTCTGGAACTGGCTCAGGTTTTCCGCTACCTATCCACAGGGCGTGGAGTCTAACGTAACGTGATGGAATTGGCTGTATGCGCCACGCAGATTGTGGCTCCTGAGCAAGGTCTTGAGCTAAGTTCTTGTGTGGGAATGGACCAGTACCAGAATATAGTGGCACATAGATGCCACTCTGAGAATATGGCAGCAGGTTACGTGAAAAGATTGGCATGCACATCAGGAACTGGTGTCGGAAGCAGACTCCGTCGGACGGAAGAGAACACGGCAGCGCCGCGAGGCACAGAAGGAATAGCATGCCGGACTTACCATTGTGACAGTATGTTTGGTGCAGTACACCTGGATCCAGCCCTATAGAAAGGCCCAGAACATCCATACTCAAAGTCAGTTGTACAAGAATGACCGTGAAAAGAAATAACGTTAGTTTGTGACTTGAGCCAGGAAACCATGCAATTAGGTAGATAAAAGTATTCCTGAAATCTTCAGAAGACATACGTGTTACAGGAACCAGCTTGAGGTTGGAATCACCCATCATTATGGTGCTGTAGTGTGTTCATAAACTACATTTTGTAAAATGGTGATGGGGTTTCCCTCTATTTTGTATAACAGAATATACATGTACGGATTAATGGTCCATTGTCTGAGAAACATTCAGGGCCAATGGTAGTCTTACTCCTGATCACCATGGTGATGTCCCAGGATACATACCTCACAACCTTCTGTGAGTCGGGACAAATGTGCTGACTGTCGAGGTTGACGGGATAGTCCCCTCAAATTGGGACTGTCTTGCCTAAATCGGTTGAGAGGTATGAAGTAGGACAGTCCAGATTTACTGCCAGCAATAGGGTACGTTGCCTATAAATGGGAGCACAGCTAAGGCTAGTTTGGAAGATAGGAGTCTAGTTGATCAGGGTCACAGTCATGATGGATTGGAAAAGTCACCAATTGTGTGCAGGGTTGCATTTATTAATGAAAAAGCAATGCAATTGACATATTGCCAGGCGCCGTCTTGTTTCTGCCTCTAGACAGACGCCTGTCTCCTTGCAGAATCGGCGTCCCGCTGCTTAGATACGCTTGCCGTTCTATTCGCATACGTACGCCAAGCTTGGAAACCGTTACTTAGCAACATGGCGCTGTTTACGTTACCATCAGTACGCATGCGCAAGATTCCACGCTCCGTCGCCCCGCGACTGGCCAGCGATTGGTTGCGGTTTTCCCTATCAGGGATCCCTCTCCTCTATTTAAGGAACTCAAGGAGGCCATTTGATTGCCAGAATATTTGGTCTTCAGCCTTGCTCCAGTGTTCCTGTGTTACTGTTTATTGGATTCTGACCCCGGCTTGTTCCTGACTTCTCCTTTGGTTCCTGATTTTGGCTTAGAGTGACCCGGCTTCCTGACCATTCTCCTGCTTCTGATTTGGCTGTATCCGTAACTCTGGTTCTGACCCAGCTTGCTGACAATTCTTCCATCCTGCATCCTGATGGGTCATCACCGCTGCCTCAATTGTTACCTCGTCAGCTGACTGATACTGAGGGCCGCGACCTGCACGTTCCTTGCAGCGAAGTCCATACCTCCTTGCGGGGGTCCCTGTGAAAACCAGGGACGTGTTAGACTCTGCGCCTCAGTACTCAGTGGCGCCAACTGCTGGCAGGTATCCCCAACTCCACCTAGTGATTCTGACACATATCAGGGGGAATTTATTGCCCCCACGATGAGCCACCAGACATCACCGCAATTTCCTGCTGTGCTCATTTCTGTGTACTACGGCTCCCAAACATCACAAATTTTTCTATAATGTTACATAGACGATTAAGTTCCGGAGGCGCTCTCACGGCTCATTGCAGGGAATTCAATTCCCCCCAACAGTATTTTAAGTGATGTTTACTCTTTGTGCACTACTCTGTTTCCGATTTTACCTAAATGTGAACTGCTCCCTCGCACAGCAGTTAATTTGTGTGTATGTTATCATTGAACTTCGATTGCCTTAAGAAACGTCCTGTTATACTGTCATCATTTATTATAGATCGGTTGTATAGTTTTCTTTGTTGAACTTTGGTATCTTATTTTTCTTTTATGCGCTAAATGTTCATGTTGTAGGATCTGTCATCACCGTGAGGATCAGACATTATATAATCTTACAAATTATTTTACAATTGCTGATATATACCAGTTACTTCTGTGAGCAGTAGGTAGATATATGTCTCTTACATGTCACATCTAATGACAGTGTGATTCAATGCTTAGCGTCTGTCCCCAGAAGCTGCCATTGAGAGTGTTTTATGTCTGTCTAATGTATCATTACATCTTGCTGTCAGCAATTTCATTTATTTTCAGGATTATATGAGTTATGATATATCTATATCTCTATCTCTCTCTCTCTCTCTCTCTCTCTCTCTCTCTCTCTCTCTCTCTATATATATATATATATATATATATATATATATATATATACACACAGACTAAGATAATCGAATATAGTATATCCACAACATAAAATTAATACAACAAATTAGCGAATAATGATAATGTTTTCTGTCCAATGTTTTTTTTTTATTACTGTTGATCATGCAAGTTGAAAAGCTGAGAAATTGTATGATTCATGTACATGGGGAACCTTGCAAAAAATTTGCTATACGGCTCACAAATGTTTAATTAGAGTTGTACATGTTAGATAAGATTAGAGAGGAAGAGATTGAGACTGGGCCCTGTAACGGGAATAGTCCAAAATGTGTAGCAGAGGAGTACACAAGGTTCTGGCTCTTTGATTAATTGATATGCCTTTTCCTATTCAACTGATGTGTGATTACTATATTAATAAAGTTATTAAACTTGCACTTATTCTATGAAGTGTTTTCTCTATTTTCAGCGCTGTCCTTTACTAAGTTCACCTTCATAAATTACTTACGCCGTAGAACTACCTGTGTCACTGATACGCCAATATGGTGAAAGCAGGCAGTTTGATGATATAATATGTCTATATGGTATTTTTGTAACCTAAAAAGTTATTTAACGGAGGAGTTTATTTATCAATGGGCAGAGACCCCTATTGCCAGCTAAAATGGCAGAGGTCTTGCTATCGCATCGCCCTGTAAATCAAAGGGATTGCCATGGGCGAAATGCGTCATCGCGCACTTACAATTCTGGGCCTGATTCATTAAGGAATGCAAAACAAACATATTGTGTGTGTTTTTTCATCCTGCACCCTTGTTACCATAGATACAGTATCTCTGCTCAGTCCTCTGTGGTGCCCATCTACTTGAGCTATCATTACTTGAGGACAACTGAGTACCGGCGAACATATCTGAGTCCATGGGAAAGGGGATTGCTAAAGGTGAAGCTCTCATCAACAACAGGTTCTGATAACTTAACTCGTAGGGTGATTCGTGACACCTAAGAGATGCCCAAAGCTTGAATATGATGCTGGTGCATGCGCTGGAGCTTGGCACGCCGTTTACTGTACATTGACTACTTGCATACGCCCATTCCCCTCCCCATTCCGCACCTGAAATCGTAGACTGTCGTAAGGGTCGTTTGCGTTGGAAGGTAAATGGGTGTTGCTGCGTTCACCAGCGTATGGTATGGTCTGCTTCTGAGCATGTGCAGAGCGAATTTATGCAAAATACGACAAAATATATATATATATATATAACAATTTTTTCTTGAGTAAAGGTGCTTTTATTGTTCACATCACAGATAAATACACCATGCTTTTTTTTGCCAGGGTGACACCAGACGACCCTCGCTCTAGCTGGACACAGTCCACCTGCCTAGTCACCGGGCAACTAGCTGGCATCGGTTGCCCCAACCACAAGAACAGACAGTGTTTTATCCTACACCCAAGCACTACAAACCAATCACAGTAAACAACAGACCAAATACACCCTTGTGATGCACCTGTGTGTTTGTGTGATACAAGGGAAACTAAGAGGCCATGTGTCTGTGTGTTAGGGAATTTAGACGGTAAGCCCCAATGGGGCAGGAACTGATGTGAGTGAGGAAAATGGTGATGATGATGATGAGGGCATTCAACCCTGTCTGCAGCCTATCCCTTTGTAGGAGAGGTGTGGAAAATAAGCCTCTTTATTGCTGTATGTATATATATATATATATATATATATATATATATATATATATATATATATATAATGATTAGGGACATGAAAGGACTAGCATACTTGCATTGTGGGCATACTCTTTACTGGGATGCTTAAAGGTTTACTGGCACCAAGAGTGTGCTATCTACTGTCACTGGGGGCATGATGTATACTGGCACAAAGGATATGCTGCGTGCTGCCATTGGGGGCATGCTTTTTACTGGCACTAGGGGTGTGTTGTATCGGAGGCATGATATAAAAAGGACATGTCATTCCAGAAGGTGGTATCATGGTATGGCAAAAAAAAATGTCAGCAGCATGCGTTTAGAAATGCAATTTATACTTTTTTTTTAATATTACAAAATTGATTATCCATACATATGGTATATGTACCATATATATAGCAATTTTAAGAAAGGAAAAAGCATTCAGTAAAATTAGTTTAAAAAATAAAATTCGATTCCGGCAGCTTTAAGAAACCATACATCCAATTCAAGCAGTCATTTTTTTCCGTCATTTTTATTATTGGAAAGTGTCTTCCTGTAATGTGCAATTTTAGAGATATGATAGAAATAAAAAATAAAAATCTGTTACCGTCACAGAAATGGGGATACAATCCTGTGTATAAAAGTATTCCATTACTGTTGTCATATGACTGGTAGATGTGACATATGGTATTTCAGTGATAACAGTGAATTAAGGACGTTATTTATTGACAGTTTAGCCTCCACTAATGACTCCATATTTCAGCTACAGTGACAGCAGTTGTATTTTTTGAAGACGTATGTTGCTGATGATGTCAAGCAAAAAAAGTTTATCTTGGGGCCTAGACAGATTGCAATTCCATCAGAAATTAGATTCTCCAAATGTAGCCTTGAAACGTCGGCGATCCTGGAAAATGCATGTTTATAACGTACAGGAGACAATACGCTAAGCAACAGGATTACATCCTGTCAGCCTTCCAAATCTATTATTATATAGGTTAGCTATTTGGACAGCACAATATAATTGTTCTAATAATGCATTATCTATATAATGGTGTATATATTGTATACATTGTGGGTCTGGTTCATGTTCAGACGTAAGTTCGTTTGCATGCCTTTTCTTCCGTGAAATAGCTCTGCGCATGCTCCAAAACGGACCTTACGCCAATGAACACAATTGCGTGCAATTCATGTCTAAGCACAAATGAAGACAGCATGCTTTTGCCAGGGTGACACCAGACGACCCTCGCTCTAGCTAGACACAGTTCACCTGCCTAGTCACCGGGCAACTACTGGCATCAGTCGCCCGAACCACAAGAACAGACAGTGTTTTATCCTACACCCAAGCACTTACGACTGCGACTTGAGAGGCGGAACGTGGGAAGGTAACGGGGGACTAACGTAGGCCATGTACAGTAAGGATGGGCCGACGCGGATTCAGCAGACTCAAGTCCCGGGTTCCTGGGTAAGTATGCTTGTTTTCACCCGTATCATATGCACCAGCTACAGGTCAGGTGTAAGTGTCGACTGATAGCGATAACTGACCTGGCATAGTCTTTGTTTTAAAAAAAGACATGTATGTGTGCCACTAGCTAACACAGAACATGTGTATGCAGATAATATAATAATAATAATAGAATAACACTATAAAAAGCAATATATGTACAGTACACATTAAAAGCTTCTTCATGTATTTAATGTAAAATATATATATATATATATATATATATATATATTTTTATTTTATTTTTAAATCAAATTTTCTGTTAATGTCTATACTGTTAAGAGTTGTTTATTTAGTTTATAGTATAATTTTTTTTCATGCGTTCTGATGTAACTTCATATTGCTCTTGTGCTTGTGCATATGCTGCGCTCTGTTCTGTGTGTGTACATACGGCAAGTTACGTTTAGGCAGAGCGTACTGACACCCAGATGCAAATGGAAATATATCTTGAGATCATCTTTGATTTGAATACGGTCAGAACTACACTCAAGTTTTGGGGCTTTTTATTTTATAAAACAAGATGCGTTCAAGCTGCTTCATGAATCAGGCCCTGTGTGTGTAATTACAGTGAAGTTACTTAGCGTCTAAAGCTACCAGTGGGCCAAATTGACTATCGCTAATGACTTTCTATGTTACCCATGGTTCTCACCCTGCAAGGTGGAGTTCTCAACAGATTTTTTGATACCTTTTATTTTCATATCGGGATCTTGTAGGGCGTTGACCACTCTGTGCGCTGTGTTAGTTTGCGCACTTGCAGCTTCAAACGTTAGTATGGCGCAGAACAGTCCTGAAGAAGTACCTAGGTGCGATCCATTCTAATATTGAAGTCATACCCCATGGAACTGAGTTCTTGGATCTGGGCTCCATGTGCTAAAATATTGAAACACTGACTTGGGGTCCCTCAAAAGAAAATGTTGCGTTCCGCTAGTCTACAAGATAGCTTCGGCAGACCCATGACATCATTTTCGGTCCTCCTCCTTCACTACTTCAGCAGACCAAAGGCCAGCTCTCGTTGGCTGTCAGACGATGATCAGGCTCAGGTGAGAGTAGCTTACATGCGACGTCACGCTAGATGTTACCTAATTGTTGCTTTATGACTGCTCCACTAGATTTAAATAGTCCTAATCGGTCAGCCTCTGAACCTTTGTCGTCCGTAGGTGTACCATATTAAAGGGGTCAGCTAAAACATTGCAAAAATTTACATGAGGAGATGTGTTCAAGCTGCAACAATATAATATTTGATCTCTAGGTACAGGACAGAAGGAGGATTGGAAGTAACAATGCTCAAATTGCTCAAACTGGTTCAAAATTCAATTAATTTTGGCCCACTTGAGAGCCTCAAACTTGTTTAGTCACCAGTATTATTTGGGTTTGACTACCACTGTGAAGATCGTTTTTCGAGTAGAGTATGTTAAAAAAAATAACTACGCAATGTTATTTCGGCAGGCTTAAATTAACATTTTCAGTTGTTTGCGTTGACCACAGACCGTTGCAAACACTCTACAATGTGGCCACGTAAGCTGGAACTGGCGGTTCAGAAATCCCGATCTGACTGATGCAACATTCACTGTCTATCTTTTATCTGCATCCATAAAAGCTCTGTCTTTGTTTTACATGCCTATTTTACAGTGTCTCTTCTATCTAGCCCAACATAAATTATCAACCAACAAATCCATTATAAATGATATCCTACCTGCTGTGCAGAGAAATGTAGATGCATTAGGAATAGTAAGATTGAGGCAGATGCTCTTGTCACTCTCGTGTTGTGTTTTCTAAGGAAAAAAGAGCCTTTTAGATGATCAGCATAGACACAGAATTTGATGGCAGAAAGGATCCTGTAGGTCCTTGTAGTCTACCCGTTGTGTCCATTTTATGTGTTTGGTGTTTTGTTTTGTTTTTGTCTTGGAGGTGTAGAGAAGGAGGAGTGTTTTTCTTTCTTTATTAACATTTTTAAGTCTATATGGCCTTCCCAAACTCATCATCATCATCAACATTTATTTATATAGCGCTCTACAATTGCCAGCAAACAGTAATAAAACAATACTGGGTAATACATGTAGACAGAGAGGTAAGAGGGCCCCGCTCGCAAGCTGACAATCTATGGGACAATGGTTTGATACACAAGGGTAAGTGCTACATGATATTGGACTTGCCGCATTGAAACGGCTTCATTGATACGAGATACTTCCCAACTTTCCTGGAATCAGGACAGAAGTCCTGATCCACTGGATGGTGGGACAGTTCCCTTAAATGGGGAATGACCTGCCTAAATTGGGAAAATTGTTAGGTATGCAGTATTACAATAAAAGGGTAAGTAGACAAATAGAACATAATGATTTAGATGAAACAACATTTTTTTAAACTATCCTGGATATATTTAGCTTACTCTAATTGTCATACAAACTTCAAGTCATAGATGTGATGCTTACGGGCAAAGACCTTCTACCTTTCTTCCTATACATTCTTTTCCATGCATTCCTTTGCCTTCCTTGCTAGGTCTTCTTATGTATTCTTATACCTTCCTTCCTATACTTTCATATAGTATCCTTTCTATAGCTTCCTATACTTTCTTACACCTTTCTATACCTACCTTCTGATACCATACTATACCCCTTTTCTCCTTCCCTTTCCTTCCTTTCCTTCTTCCCATTCCTTCCCTTTCTTTCCTTCCTTCCCTCTTTCCCTTTCCTTCCTTTCTTTCTTCCTTACGTCGCCTTCCCTCCTTCCCTTTCCTTTCCTTTCTTTATTCCCTTTCCACCGTCCTTTTCCTTCCTTCTCTTTCCTTCCTTCCTTCTCCTTCCTTTCCTTTCCTTCCTTCTCCTTACTTTCTTCTCCTTCCTTTCTACCTTCCTTCCCTTTCCTTGCTTCCTTCTCGTTCCTTCCTTTCTAACTTCCCTTTCCTTCCTTCCTTTCTTCCATTTCCTTCCCTTTTCTTCCTTCCTTCTCCTTCCTTCCCTCCTTCGCTTTCCTTTCTTCCCTTTCCTTCCCTTTCTTCCCTTTCCGTTCGTCCCTTTCCTTCGCTTTCCTTTCTTCCCTTTCTTTCCCGTTCCTTTCTTCCCTTTCTTTCCCTTCCCTTTCCTTTCTTCCCTTTCTTTCCCGTTCCTTTCTACCCTTTCTTTCCCGTTCCTTTCCTCCCTTTCTTTCCCTTTCCTTTCTTCCCTTTCCTCCCTTTCGTTCCTCCCTTCCGAAACATTCCTTTGTACACCCTCTGATACCTTTTCCCAGTGAACAGATTTATGTTGCTATTCTTGAATTACACTCTTGTCCTGCTGCTCTTCCCCAGCTGCAGTACAAGGGATCCCCCGTTTAGACGCAAATAGGAGAAAGAACACAAAGTAAAAACAACTTGTTATTTCCAATTTAATATAATTAAGACTTTGTGTCCTGTAGGCATCAATTTTCCTTTTTCTCTATACTATTAGTAGGCTCACGCTGTGTCCTACAAAATACACTTATACATATTTGCTGTTTGATCCGCAGTGCTCTGTCACGCGGAGTGGATCTTCTAACATTTACTAAGCTAACATATTTATTGCCAAATCTGTCATGCAAAAGTGAAACACTTTAGCCCTTTATCGTCTGCCGACTGGAAACCTTTTCAAAGTGCACAGCGATTCGAACCGATTAAATCTATGTATATTTGCACAGAAACACATTATAATAAAACACCTCCTGTTGGCAGCCAGGCTCGTCCTGACTAGCAAGAGAACAAAACCAGGAGAAATGACACACTGTGACATTTATAGACACTAAACAACTTACTGATATAGCACATGGAATAAAGCTGACATTTAAAATATTGCCGCCTTGTGTCAAGACACTAAAACCCTGCAAAGGACATTTTAGAAGTATAAAAGTGGGCACAGAGTTCAAGAAGTTAATTATAATGGTGACCCTGCCGTTAAAGAACTTTGGCGCAGTTGGATGGAATTTGTTTTCCATTGTGCTGTCAGACTGAGGTATCGTTACAGTAAAGAAAGTATGACGGATAAACCTTCCCAGAGCTACAGGGAATACGCAGAATCATCAAAACCTTTGGGTAAGAATATCCTGTTATCACCAGCACCGTTTGATGGCAGATCTGAACATTTTATAGCAGATGTCTCTATCATACACTTCACCGACTTGATTTCGGAACTTCACATGTGGCTTGTCTTTCAGATACAGCATTGTCCAGTATATTAGTTCTCTGCATTGTTAAGGGGTACATTTACTAAACTGCAGGTTTGAAAAAGTAGAGTTGTTGCCTATAGCACCCAATCAGATGCTAGATATCATTTATTTAGTACATTCTACAAAATGACAGCTAGAATCTGATTGGTTGCTATAGGCAACAGCTCCACTTTTTCAAACCCGGCGTTTATTAAATATACCCCTATTCCCTATTCCTGTAGTTGGATGTAGGCTATCCTGACTGAGGTGTAGAGTAAGAGGGATTCTCACTAGTTAAGTTGAAGCTATAAAGAGGATTTTTTTGCCTCTATGATGTCAGATTACACGTTGGTTGTATTTTTGGTTATTTCATTCATTAATTTCATCTCAACCACACAAATAAATTACAATACATCAGTCACAGCTCTCACTCTCATCTCCAGTAATTAAACACACAGTGGATGAGGTTTCAGAACAGAGTATTTAGACCAAGGATTGTATTAAGTAAATCCAGGGGATAAATGTATCAAGCTGAGAGTTTTCCCGGCGGGTTTGAAAAACCAATCAGATTCTAGCTATCATTTATTTACTACATTCTACAAAATGACAGCTAGAATCTGATTGGTTGCTATGGGCAACACCTCCACCTTTCAAACACGCCGGAAAATTCTCAGCTTGATACATTTACCCCCAGAAACAACTGAATAGAAAGTGCTGAATAATTTAAGGTGACACTGGACAGCAGATTCTCAATGCAGCCCTTAAGGGTGGCGTTCTCAATAGCTTAAAGCGGCATTACCACATAGAAGATGTATTATCTTTTATTCTTTAAGTAGCAAATGTACCTTTTAAGCTTGCATCTGATTTTTCTTAGCTATTCTCCTACAAGTCCTTTTCAAAAGCTCTCTGGTTGGCAAAGAAAAATGGCTTCAAGACACAGACACAGTCAGTCTGCCACACAGGCTCACTGCTCTCAGCATGTCATGTGATAGCAGAGGGCAGAGAAGGAGGATGTCACAGTGCAAACAGAGCTCAGAAGTGAGGTTCAAAGCCGCTTTGCTCACACCATTATGTACCATGTGACTGTGGTTGCCATGGTAGTCCAGAATCATAAATAATTAATAATAGCCTGAAGAAAAAGGGAAAATGGTAAATACCAGCATTCTTCTTATAGATCGCCACAGTGATTTATGTTTAAAACACACCTTCTTTTCATAGTATTGCTGCTTTAAGCTTTTAACACTTACCGTATTTTTCGCTCCATAAGACGCACTTTCCCCCCCCAAAAAAGTGGGGAAAAAAGTGTGTGCGTCTTATGGAGCGGATACTAAAAAAAAAGCCTGGTACAGATCCTTAATACCTGGTTGCCGTGGGGACGCTCCAGCGTCCTGCTGCCGGGCGGATGTCTCCATTCTGCAGTGGTGTGCGCATCCTAGTGACGTGATGACGTGGTGCCGCTGAACAAGCGGTTGTGAAGTAAGGTGGAATGTGACTCAGCCTGTGTGGAAGCTTATCCCCAGTCCAATGAGCGATATGCTTGTATCCTCGGCTGTCACAGTCAGTTGCCTTTTGCGGAGAAGCGCCAAGAAGAGCTCTCCAATATTCAACAAAATAATTTCAACAGCTATGTACACAACCATCGCCAGCATGCAGCTCCGGGTCACAAACCGAAAAACGCGTTTTCCGTTCTGTTCTAAAACGAGCGCGTTGGATTACCCGCATACTAATACCTTCTGACCCGCCTCAGTATTCCTACCTATCTGCCTCTACACCAGAGCTGACATCGGAGCTGGTCCGTGTATTTACTACATTGGACTTTGAATTTACAGGAGATATCGGGAGCTGATCACCTCTCCATAATTGTAAGTGTACATACTTTCTTCCACCACTGTGAATTTACATACTCTGCACTGTCTGCTGAAACGGACAGTAATTAACATTGCACTCATTCATTGTGGAAGAATTTATTATATCCACTATTTGGATCTATCTCAGGATTTACAATTTAGGGTCTACAATGGGTGGAGGGCTTTCTTACCCTTTTCTATGACCCAGATGTTTGCATCAGTCATTGATGTAGTGGACTATTGTGAAATCACCTGTTATTGTATAAACTGTATTGTTAAAATTGTGATTTTATGTCCCCACTGTATTTACTTTGTTGAACTCTTTTGAATTTGGTATACTGTTCTGGCCAGAACTACCTACTTTTACTGATTTCAATAAATATTCATAATATATTTCACAGCGCCGAGGTATTTTCCACTTATTCATTCAAACACATGGACCTCATAGCCATATTAGCAGTGCCATTTGGTTCAGAATATTTGAGATTTGAGATTTGGTTCAGAATATTTTTTTCCCTGTTTTCCTCCTCTAAAAACTAGGTGCGTCTTATGGTCAGGTGCGTCTTATAGAGCGAAAAAATACGGTATATTTGATATAGTTCAGGGATTATGTTTTATCATCTAAACAAAAACAAAAGTCGAAGACATTGCAACAAAAATGCACATTTGTTCATTAACTCATTACATAGGGCATCTATTCATTTATAGTAATCAGTTTTTGTTGTTTTTTTAAATCCTAAAAACTGGAAATATTATGAAAGCTGAATTGGTATATAATTATGTGATGGAGTCAACTGGTGCCTTTTCTTTGGTTCTGTTTTGTCTTAGATAGAATAACATTTATCTGTGTTACATGCAATGAATCCCTGGGGGTTGGCTCAGTATTGTTATCAGAATCATGTATTGTCTCAAATCAGCGAGATCTCCCCATGCTACAGTGTGCAACATTACAGCAACAATTAAATTAAATATCATTTGTGTATCATAAAGACTCAGCTGGTGGGTTTATTTCTTTTCAATTAAAGAAGAAATACTGTATTACAAAATCTCTATTGCTTCCTTCTAACCGTTTCAGCTGGAATATGGAGCCTGTTCCTGAGAACAGAACCTGTTTCTCTTTGTTCTATAATTATTCACAGAACTGTTATGTGGATGGAAACCGTGTACTGGAATTCTCTGTACATGTTACAACTTTATATTCCTATTACAATTGAGGGTTATTACTGGTTCAAGAATAAAGTATTTAATATTGAGACTAAGGGATATATTTACTAATCTGCCGGTTTGAAATAGTGGAGCTGTTGCCTATAGCAACCAATCAGATTCTAGTTATTTGTTTAGTACATTCTACAAAATGACAGCTAGGATCTGATTGGTTGTCATAGGCAACATCTCCACTTTTTCAAACCCGCAGTTTAGTAAATATATCCCTAAGTTTCTTTTAGGAAAGTGTAAATGCTGTTTTGTTACATCATTGTCCTATGTTTGTTCGTTTATAGGGTAAATTACTAAAATTTGCACAATGCATGTCCACATAGAGAGTGCAGGCATATGCAAACAAGAGAGGAGGTCCACGGTACAAGTGTAGGGGGGCGTGACAACGCAATTTGAGTTCCTGTGTTCAGAGGTACCCATTTTTATGAGAAAACAGGGACTCACGGGCCAGGATAACCCAAGTGCAACATTTTGCATATTCTGGACCTGATTCATGTTTGGACGTCCGTCCGTTGTGTAGTGTATCTTGCGGGGAAATAGCTCTGCGCCTGCCCAGAAACAGATCTTAGGCCAATGAACGCAATTGCATGCAATTCATGTCTGAATGCAAATGATACTTGCGACTTGAGAGGGGAAGGGGGTAGAGAAGGGGGTACCTAACGTAGGCTGTGTACAGTAAGGGAGCTCCGACGCAGATGCGGCCGAGTCAGGTCCTGGGTTTCTCGTAAGTACGCGTAGTTTCATCCGTATCATTTACACCCAAGACAGGGCAGGTGTCAGTGCCGACTGATACTGATGATTGACACAGCACAGACGTTGCTTTTGAAGTTACACGTATGAGTGCCAGTCGCTGTAACAGAACAACCGTGTGCAAATAAGATATACTATAAAATCGCATTGTATGTACAGTGCGCATTGAAAGCATCTTTGTGTCATTAATGTAAAAAAAATATATGTTTGAAATGTAATATTTATATAAATGACTGTGCCGATAATAGTGGTTATATTATTTCATAATCCAAATTTTTTTTCTGATGTATCCTTATATTGCTCATATGCTTGTGCGTATAATGCAGTCTGTTCTGTCTGTCTACATATGGGAAGAGCGTACTTACACCCAGATTCAGATGGAAACCTATCTTGAGATCCAATTGGATTTGAATACGGGCACTATGAACTATGCTCAAGGTCTGCGCTCTTTCTCCAAACGCACAATCCCGCATCACTTTGTTCTGAAGTGAGCCGAGCGAGGCCTTGATGATAAGAATTGTGAAAAACATTACTAGGCATTCTGGGCGGGGTCTTGATGACTCAATTCGTATTGCCACGCCCCCCACTGCACTTGTCCCTTGCACCTCTTCTCTTGTTTGCATGTGACTGCGCATGTGGACATGCATGGTGCAAATTGTAGTAATTTACCCTACGCAAATGGCTGTGCGTCCAAATCCGCCTCAGTATGAGGATGGCATTAGCAGTTCTTTCCTATAGAAAGAGCCATCAGAGAGAGGAGAGTGGTCTGTTTAGACCCCTTCCCTCCTTTCTATTCAGCATCGGAACATAGCTTACGGTCATACATGTCCATAGGAAAGAACACAGAATCTTTCTGCATTCAGCGGCAAAAGAGTCAATGGCTGTGCGTCCAAATCCGCCTCAGTATGAGGATGGCATTAGCAGTTCTTTCCTATAGAAAGAGCCATCAGAGAGAGGAGAGTGGTCTGTTTAGACCCCTTCCCTCCTTTCTATTCAGCATCGGAACATAGCTTACGGTCATACATGTCCATAGGAAAGAACACAGAATCTTTCTGCATTCAGCGGCAAAAGAGTCATTTTTACAATTCGTCTGGACAGCTGCTCCAATAAGCAAAATGTTACTACATCTCTTGTCGCTGCAGATAGCGGCGATTCAAGATGTTGGTTATTGGCACAAGTCTAGAAGGGTCTTAAATAGACCCCAAAATGTGGTTCTAATGTTCAGAGTGACATAAGTTTCTAGAGTGACGGAAACATAATAATGTATTTAGGATAATAAAAGCCGTGACTAAAAATTAAGTTTTAGGTGGAATACAATATAATCCAGTCCAGTCATAACATATTATTTGGTGCAAAGACTGTCAGCAGCTGATCATTTTACTTTAATTAACCCTTAATATTAATCAGACAAATTATATTTGGAGTAATGGGTTACAATGAGCGTCACCTGCTCACTATCTTATAATCACTATTATTATGTTGTTATCAGACGAGCTAATTAAATGGCCTCCCTAGTTGTCTGCAGGGCAGAGATTTTATTTATTGGTCAATACCAATGGTTATGAATAATGTATGGCTGCTACACAGCACCTATCTCTCACTGCTGCCAATCCTTGCTGCTGGTTGGCTAACTGAAGGTTAGTTAATGCAGCGTGTTTTAAATTTACCATGAACTAATTTGTTCTCTGTACTTACGTGAGTGTGAAGACATAATTATGCCTCTTCCGTCTCTTATAAGCTAAACATCTCTTCAAAATCAATGTCAAAGTGTCAAAATGTCCACACTAAAAATATAATTATCCTGCTGAGCTAGTGGGAGACGTATAAACAGTTTTAAAGGTTCCCAAGAAATAGCCGAAGTAAAGTCGTACGTCATGAAGCCGATTTCACAGCACATTTCATCGCACCTTCAGTCTGAACATCTAGGAGCTCATTTCGCATTAGAAGTGTTTTGGTTTTTTTTTAGTAAGAATACGTATTTCTGGACTAGACTGAACATGCACACCCTACGTCTGTATACTGTTTTGTGACTTGCATTCAAGGGGCTGGCAGGGGTGGGTAAGGAGAGGTAAAGGAAGGGTGTGATCATGTAATTGCGAAACAATTAGATGTGGATGCATCCACAGATACTTCTTTTATGGGGCCTATCTTATGCGGCTGGTTATAATGATGACCATTAGCAGCTCTTTCTATCTGCTTCTGATTGGCTGATTGTGTATTGACCCCTCCAGTTGATAGTGCTTAAATCATTGGTCTACTCTTTCCTGTTGTTAATGGACCTTTGTTATCTTTAAAACTATTTTTTATTTTTTTTTAACATTTTTATTTATGAGATTGACAATACAAATAAGCACATTAATTACAATGTGCATAATAAACATAAAAAGTGTTTATAAACATGGTAAAGAAATAGTACAGTTGACCGGTTGTCACTATGTTCCAAGGATTAAAGTTAAAGACTTTCTTGGATTGTTAACATATAGTGAACAGATAAGTATATAGATGAGCACAAGGAAGCAGGCTAGCACCCCTCTCCTCGCCTCAAAATCAGCTACTCAGAGGACAATTGTTCAATCGGCGGATCCCCGACACACATACGTAGCTCATACCATTCTGTGTTATGAAAGCTTTTCCAAACTTGTGTGCGTATAGCATGCGGAGAGAGACCTATCAGACTTTCCCAAGTGCTAAAGAAAAATTCTTTCTTTTTGTAAAGATGTTTCAATCCAATCCATACGAAAGATATGGTAAAGTTTTTGACGGAATAGTGATAGTGTAGGTGGTTCATTCTGAGCCCAGACCTGCAAAACACTCTTCCTTGCTGCTGCCGAAATAGCAAGTAATAATTTTCTACACCCTTTGGACGCCTTAATTTCTGTTGTCAAAATTCCAAATATTGCCCACTCTGGGGGGAGTGGGACATAATTTATTAAGTGGGCAAGTGAGTATCTCCAGATCTGGACCCAGAAACATTTTATGTGAGGGCAGTCCCACAGACTGTGTGCAAGATCTGCCTGAAGTGTTCCACATTTTGGGCATATGTGATTGTCTGCCATGCCTATTTGAAATCGTCTGAATGGAGAGAGATAAGCTCTATGAAAGATTTTTATGAACATCTCTGAGTAGGTCATAGCTGGAATTAAGCGCATCTGTTTTGACAAGGCTTTCAAAAGAAAATCTGGGGTCATAGTAGGGAATCGTACCTGCCTCTTGGCAATGCCTGTCTTAGAATTGTCAAAATCCAGCCGATGACGTAGAAAAGAATAATGTTCTGAAATAGCTTGATGTAACGGGACCGGCTTTGACAGAATTGGGTCTAATGGGTTATCCCAGTCTAGCGGAGAGAACTTCTTTAATACAGTTTTAATATAATGTTGACATTGAAAGTAGGCCAAATTATGGGTACGAATGGGGGGGAAAGAAGAAGAGGCTTGATCATAAGACATAGGTTTACGAGACACCTTATCAACCAGTGAACGAATTGTTGAGATTCCCCCTTTTTCCCACAATGTAAAAGGGTAGGAAGCCATGCAGTCTTGAAATTCAGGGTTGCGCAGTAATGGGAGATATAACGAAGCATGTGGGTTTAATTTGAACTGCCTACAAAGCTGATTTAAAACTATTTTGAAAAACAAGTGTTATATTATCAAAATTATCTGCATTCCACTTAGCACGGTGGCTCAGTGGTTAGCACCTCTGCCTCACAGCGCTGGGGTCATGAGTTCAATTCCTGACCATGGTCTTATCTGTGTGGAGTTTGTATGTTCTCCCCGTGTTTGCGTGGGTTTCCTCCGGGTGCTCCGGTTTCCTCCCACACTCCAAAAACTTACTAGTAGGTTAATTGGCTACTATCAAAATTGACCCTAGTCTCTGTGTGTATGTTAGGGAATTTAGACTGTAAGTTCCAATGGGGCAGGGACTGATGTGAATGAGTTATCTGTACAGCGCTGCGGAATCAGTGGCGCTATATAAATAAATGGTGATGATGATGAGACTTGCCTGGGGCTTGTCAACATTTTCAAATGTAGTCAATTGCTTGATCAATGTTAAATCAGACTTGCCCACTCTCCCAGAGTTGCAGATAGGTCTCCCGGATTCCTAGAAGCCTCCGTAATGCAATTTACGGTGACTCGCACCATTTTGGCGGGGGCAAAATGATGCGATTTGCAGAGCCCCATCCCTCTCCGTTTTCCCACTTCACCTTCCCTCCGGGATACAGTAAAAAGTTGCTAAGTATGTGCTAAATTTAAGTCCCCTGACCTCTTTGCTGCATTTGGTTCAATTGACCGCTCACTTCTCATACAGACGCAATATAGTCTGCGGCATAGTCTGACCCTCTTACCTCTCCGTCTTTGTGTTAATACCCAGTCTTGCTTTACCGTTGTGTTTGTTTCCTATTGTAAATTGCTGTGGAGTATGCTGGAGCTATATAAACCAATGTTAATAATAATAAAATCTTCAATCATAATGATTGGACAAAGAACAATACGTTATTGTGGTTACAAAAAGAGGTTTCCA
Source organism: Mixophyes fleayi (assembly GCF_038048845.1). Taxonomy (NCBI): domain Eukaryota; kingdom Metazoa; phylum Chordata; class Amphibia; order Anura; family Limnodynastidae; genus Mixophyes; species Mixophyes fleayi. The sequence continues at coordinate 261,222,509 of NC_134406.1, read as the reverse complement.
TTCTTAGATACAAAGAAAGTTAAGAAACATCTGTTATTTCCTGAAAATTAAGTTTGGATCAACACAATAGATGAAGCCATTGTCAGCGCAGTTCTACAGCAAATATCCTACACCCTTACAAACAGAATGTTGAGAAAAATACATATGAATACCCAACCCTTGGAAGTAAAATACACCTCTTGTTTAGTGAATTTGCTAAGATGAGTTTACTTAGAAGTAAAACACAGCTCAAAGAGAGGAATTCAATTAGTCCGGAACGTCCGTGAGGCACTTTGCGGCGGAGATTGGACAGAAATCTCTGCTCATTTTTCCTCGCACCTCTATGAAAATGAGCGAAGATTTCAACCGTAATTGCCGGCAATGTGAGCGGCGCGATGTCTGCACACCACAGAGCAGACATCGCTGGCAGATGAATTCCCCCCTAAGAATAAAATATTGTGTACGTACATTAAGGCACTAACCCCACATAATTACTACTCAAAGGAAAGAAAAATTCTCTAATCATGAAATGTGTTTACTCCGTCCTAATCATCCCCCCTGGTCGGTACCAGTGTAATTTCTGGATACTCCCGGCCTCATTCATCACGGCACGTATCTCCCGATTTTGCCCAGAACCGGGATATACATTCGTGAAGGCAGCCCGATTACTGGCAGTGAATGGGTCAGGGGAGGGGCATTCTCCCGTAGTCAGTGACCAGTGAGGGCTGCCCAACTCAAGCGCTCACAACATCATCCAACTCCAGCTCTGAGCGTCTCAAAGTTTCTTGTTTTTCTGCCGTATCTCTTGCTCCAGCTACAGGGCAATCACAAGCAGCTGTAAAAATGTATTTTACGTTCAGTAGACATTAACAATATCCTAATAAATGTATTTCATGAAAAAATTTTTTAATGCTTTTGGGCCTGATTCATTAAGGTACTTAGGCAAGAAATCTCTTACTTAAGTCTCCTGGAAAAAAACATGTTACAATACAAGGGGTGAAAATTAGTTTTCTGTTTTGCACATAAGTTAAATACTGTCTCTGTTTTCATGTAGCACACAAATATCAACTTTAAAATTCAGTGTACAAATAAGCTATCAAGTATTTGTGTGCTACGTGAAAAAACAGACAGTATTTAACTTACGTGCAAAATAGAAAACTAATATTCACCCCTTTCATTTTAACATGGAGAATTAAGTAAGAAATTACTTGCCTATGTTCCTTAATGAATCGGGCCCTTTATTACTAAAAGGTGATATTAATTCAATATTTTTTTTTATTTTCCTGTGCATTCTTTTGCGAATTTATAATCCATATAGACAGTGCTTTTTTTTTGTAAGAAAAAAGCAGCTGGAACTCACCTCTTTCTGTCCCGCTCGTTTTTCTGTAGCCCTCTCTTTCTGCCCCCCTCATTTTTCTGTAGCCCTCTCTTTCTGCCCCCCTCATTTTCTGTACCCCTCTCTTTCAGCCCCCCCTCATTTTTCTGTAGCCCTCTCTTTCTGCCCCCCTCATTTTTCTGTACCCCTCTCTTTCTGCCGCCCTTGTTTTTCTGTACCCCTCTCTTTTTGCCCCCATCGTTTTTTTGTAGCCCTCCCTTTCTGCCCCCCTCTTTTTTTGCATCCCTCTCTTTCTGCCCCACCTCGTTTTTCTGTAGCCCTCTCTTTCTGCCCCCCACATTTTTATGTAGCCCTCTCTTTCTGACCCCCTCATTTTTCTGTAGCCCTCTCTTTCTGCCCCCCTCATTTTCTGTACCCCTCTCTTTCAGCCCCCCTCATTTTTCTGTAGCCCTCTCTTTCTGCCCCCCTCATTTTTCTGTACCCCTCCCTTTCTGCCGCCCTTGTTTTTCTGTACCCCTCTCTTTTTGCCCCCATCATTTTTTTGTAGCCCTCCCTTTCTGCCCCCCTCTTTTTTTTGCATCCCTCTCTTTCTGCCCCCCCTCGTTTTTCTGTAGCCCTCTCTTTCTGCCCCCCACATTTTTATGTAACCCTCTCTTTCTGACCCCCTCATTTTTCTGTAGCCCTCTCTTTCTGACCCCCTCATTTTTATGTAGCCCTCTCTTTCTGACCCCCTTGTTTTTTGCACCCCTTTCTTTCTGCCCTCCTCATTTTTCTGTAGCCCTCTCTTTCTGCCCCCTCATTTTTCTGTACCCCTCTCTTTCTGCCCCCCTCATTTTTCTGTACCCCTCTCTTTGTGCCCCCTCATTTTTCTGTACCCCTCTCTTTCTGCCCCTTCATTTTTCTGTACCCCTCTCTTTCTGCCCCCTCATTTTTCTGTAGCCCACTCTTTCTACACCCCCTCCCCCGCTTTCTGTAGTCTGTACTTATCTTCTATGCTTCTTTTCTCGCTTCTTTGCATGGTCGCGGCTCCCCTCACTGGCAGCGTTGTGACGTCACTGCGCTGCCGCAGCCGGAAGCTGGACACACACTAAGATGCGGTGCTGCACTGTAGCAGCACCACAGAGAAAAAAAGGTTAAAAAGTTAATTAAACTTTGAAATACCATGGAGAAAAGATGCCGGAACGCCGTTCTGAGCGTTCTATGACAAAAAAAGCCCTGTATATAGGTATTGGACGTATCCTGCAGACCTACCCCCGATTTCAAAGGCACACGTATCTTCATGAATTTGAGAGTACGCAAAGCCTGAATACGTGCGTATAATACTGAACGTGGGTTGCGCTCAGCATACGTAGCTTCATGAATCAGCCCCTCCATTTTTCCTTTCCCTACTTGAATGTTGAAAATGACATAGACATTTTAGAGATACAGATATCAATTTTTGTACGTGTCATGTCAGGAGAACAGGGTAGAATGAATAAATGACATGTAATTACATTACCCAGGAGTCTTTTCTTCTGACCAGAAGTGGCTTATATCCATATTGTACTTACTAAGTAGCTTTAAACGCTCCCCAACTGTATTCTGTGTTTCAGCGAGGCTGTCCTATTCCTATTACCTTTAGAAGCTGCTGGTCTTCATAGATGAAGCAGAAAACATTTTATATGTGTCGTAGCACCTTGCTGTCTGTTATTCTCTATCTTGCTTTGTGTGCGTGTGTTTCTCCCCACCTTTGAGCATTTGCATAGCTGTTTACTTTATATTCCATCTTCCCTGTCAATCTTACACTGGTCTCAATTGTGTATCAATCTGGACAGCTGTAGGCTGGGTACGCTTTGTATAAATTCTACAGTGTATTGCTGGAGTACAGTTGACTCTAGCAATTCCCTGGCAGCTTCAGGTAGGAAAGTTTTGTGCAGTAAATAAATATGTAGCTGTTGTTGCAATTGTGGCTTAAAGAGACAATCCCTTGACAACATCAGGGGTAAATGTATCAAGCTGAGAGTTTTCCGGCGGGAATGAAAAGTGGAGATGTTGCCTATAGCAACCAATCAGATTCTAGCTATCACTTTGCAGAATGTACTCAATAAATGATAGCTAGAATCTGATTGGTTTTTAAAACCCGCCGGAAAACTCTCAGCTTGATACATTTACCCCCAGGTGTGATCTTTTTAACAAAAATCAACATGGCAGGCTATAAGAAGAATGGTATCATTTACCAGTTTCCCCTGTTTGTTTGATTCTGCACTACCATGGCAACCACAGTTATGTGGCACATAGTGAGCAGAGAAGCTGTGGAACACCCCTCTGAGCTCTACCTGCACTGTAACATTCTCCTGCCCCCCCCCCCTTCCTCTGCCCTCACATGACATGTTAAGAGTCTGTGACCCTGCGTCTGACTGTGTCTATGTCTGGCAGCCACTTTCGTTTGTCAACCAGAATGCTTTTGAACAGGAGATGTGTATTTGTAGGAGGATAGCTAAGGAAAATGAGTCTCAGATGTATGCGTACTTAACCTGCTATTTAAAGCCCCCAAAAAATATTTGAGATTGCTGCTTTAAGTGGGAATGAATTAGAGATGGTCACTGACCCCCGTGTTTTGGTTTTGTATTCGGTTTTGGATGTGGATTACCTTCGTGTCTTGGTTTTGGTTTTGGTTTTGCAAAACCGCCCTGGCGTGTTTTGGTTTTGGATTTCATTTTGTTCGGTTTTGTTTTGCTATTTTTGAAAAAAATAAAAAAATGTGGGTCTAAAATAACCTAATTTAGTGCTCCACCAGTTTCTTAGATAAGTGAGGTAATTCTATAGCTAATAAATTATGAAAAAACATAGGCCGTCCTTAATGCGAACACTTGTCTGCAAATTATACAGTCAAACCTGGTTGTCTACCTCCTCCATCTTTGATTATTGGCAATGTAGCCATCATCTTTGGGTGTATATTAGACCCTACACTTGTAGTTGAATATTAAAAAAGCAGCCTGCACAGACTGTGGAGCTAGAAAGTAGAATTAAATGGACCACGGTACTTTGGTGGCTATCTAAGCCCCCCCCCGCCCTCCACTTGTAGTTGAATATAAAAAAAGCAGCCTGCACAGACTGTGGAGCTAGAAAGTAGAATTAAATGGACCACGGTACTTTGGTGGCTTTCTAAGCCCCCCCGCCCTCCACTTGTAGTAGAATATAAAAAAAGCAGCCTGCACAGACTGTGGAGCTAGAAAGTAGAATTAAATGGACCACGGTACTTTGGTGGCTATCTAAGCCCCCTCGCCCTCCACTTGTAGTTGAATATAAAAAAAAGCAGCCTGCATAGATTGTAGAACTAGAAATTCGAATATACAAAGAAATGGACAAAGGCAGTTTGTTATCTGTCTGTATCAGATCCCCTCTACACTAGGAATAAAATAGAAAACTATTCAGCCGTTGTATAATCTAGAATATAAATTGAAATTGAGAAAGGCAATTTGGTATCTGTCTGCATCATAATCATCAACATCCTCATTAGCGCCCTCGTCACCTCCATAAATCTCCCCCTCATCCTCTTCTATTTCCAAAGTGGCATCCTCAATTTGTGTATCAGCGGCTACACTCGGGCTGTTCAGGTACACATCAGCAGAACTGCTGAAAGGGCCCTTCTTTATGGGTACACTAACAGAATGCTCACGATTAGACATACCACTGTTGGATGGACTCTCCACAGGGATCGGTGTCATTTCTGATTCAGGGCAAACATTATTCTCCAATGCCTTACTGTTATCTTGCAGCTCGGCTTTGACGCGTAACAGTAGTTGTGCACCACTTGTAGGGTCGGTAACATTTTTGGATCTGCCACTAATAGCCAAAGGTGAACGCCTCATTCTCTCTTTGCCACTGCGTGTGTAGAATGGCATGTTGGCAATTTTTTTTTTATCGCCACTTAAATTTTGCTCAGTAACACTTTTTTTTCGCTTCAACACAGTAAATTTTTTGGGGGTTTTTGTTTTTTGCACTGATTTGGAAACACTCTGTTGTTTGACATCGCCTTGGCCAGATGACGTACTGGAAACACTAACATCAGGACTGGTGACAGAACCTGGTTGCTCATTCTGATCATATGTGGACTGCTTTGAATCCATTCTGAGCGCAAAGCACTTGTAGTGGTAAAAATTATTTGGTAAGATGCTGCTGACAGATATGACTTTTGACAGCCAGAAATATTTATGCACAATTATGGGGGACACCCCAAAAGCACTGAGGAGTGCTAAAAATTAGTTGGTAGATACTGCTGACAGATATGACTTTTGACAGCCAGAAATATGTATGCACAATTATGGGGGACACCCCAAAAGCACTGGGGAGTGCCAAATATTAGTTGGTAGATACTGCTGACAGATATGACTTTTGACAACCAGAAATATTTATGCACAATTATGGGGGACACCCCAAAAGCACTGAGGAGTGCTAAAAATTAGTTGGTAGATACTGCTGACAGATATGACTTTTGACAGCCAGAAATATTTATGCACAATTATGGGGGACACCCCGAAAGCACCGAGGAGTGCTAAAAATTATTTGGTAGATACTGCTGACAGATATGACTTTTGACAGCCAGAAATATTAATGCACAATTAGGGAGGACACCCCAAAAACACTGAGGAGTGCTAAAAATTATTTAGTAGATACTGCTGACAGATATGACTTTTGACAGCCAGAAATATTAATGCACAATTAGGGAGGACACCCCAAAAACACTGAGGAGTGCTAAAAATTATTTAGTAGATACTGCTGACAGATATGACTTTTGACAGCCAGAAATATTAATGCACAATTATGGGGGACACCCCAAAAGCGCTGGGGAGTGCCAAATATGAAGAAAAAATAATAAACCTCTATCCTCCTCTCTTCTCTAGCGATTTTTGTTAGAGCAATTGCAAGAAGAATATTGTATTCTCTGTCGCTGCTCTAATCAGCCTGTGACTACACCCTGCTCTCTCCCTCTGTCAAATGGCGATGGATTGCTGTGGAGGCGTGTATTTATAATGTTGAAGTATCGCAAGAACCGAGCCCCGAGATCCGACGACGTCACAATGACGTTCGGCCTCGATTTGGATTCGGAACGGGTGGGAGAGTACCGAGCTGCTCAGCTCGGTACTCGGATACCCAAAGTTCGGGTGGGTTTGGTTCTCAGGGAACCGGACCCGCCTATCTCTAGAATGAATGCACATATTTAATTTTTTATGGCTTCAAACAGGCATTTTAGGTTTCTTTGTCCAATGCAGAATATAACAATTACATGCTTTACAAATCTGTCCTCAAACAATAGATGAACGCACTGGCACTTTTGACTGAATCTAACCAGTGTGATCGCTGTCTGTGGTAGCAGATTGTGACTGGTCAATGTTCTAACAGAATCAGGACAGTTGGTTCACTGTTATGCTCTCTCCTACCTGTTTTTGCAGCTTTGTCTTCCTGCTGCGGCTGGTGTCTTAAGTTCAGTCACTGTTTGTCTAAATCCAGGAATGTTTGGGCCCTGTTTGGAAAATAGATTGGTACTATTCACCTTTGGAAAGACGAGCATTGAGTTAACACTTTAGACCTCCCTCCCTGCAACAGGCTTGGCATTAAATCAATAGCATCCATGTTTAATAATTAGACCGCCTCCTCCCCTGCTAGCCTAGCCATTAAACGAATAGCATTTATGTTTAAGTAAATAGGACTACTTCCCCTCAATAAGTCCTGACATTAAAAAGCGTTCATATTTAATAAATAGACCTATTACCCCTCCGAGCCCCAACATTAAATCGGTAGCATTTTAATTTAATAAGTAGGTTTAGCTCCACACTCGGTTATCCCATCCTATACTTCCAAGGTAAAAAAAGCAAACGTAGGAAAAAAGGTTCCCCGTTCTTTCAGGGCCCCTGCCCTGGTTGGGCCCTGGTGACTGCTCAGTTCAACTTTTATCTTGACTTTTTTTTAATGTGTGTTTTAGATGTTGTTTTAAATGTATTAAATGTGTAATATGGTTTTTCAGTGTCAGGCCATATGAACTCTTGCTCTGTAGTGGACATCTAGATGACGTCATCAGATACACCAACTTATAATAAAATATATAAAATGGAAAGAACTATATAATTGGTGTACCTGGTGACCTCTGTACAGCTGTGTGTGGCTTCATCCCTTACATACATATCTAAACAAAGCTGCCCATACCTATTTCTACCTGGTAATTTGGCATGACTGGAAAACTAACAGATAAGTAAACAATAAAACCATGGGTCATTGTCCTACAGGACGTCAGCTGGGCTTTGGCTATGTATTTGTTGTCCATGTTTTTCCACTGTTAAGTTTCTGTTTTATCTCTCTAGTAAATAGAGCCCCCTATCTCAACAATTTATAAAGCATTGTGATGACTACTCTGTCACTGTCTTTATAATGTGAAGTGTTGTTGTTTTGATGTTTTCTATCCCCTGCTTGCAAAATGAGCATTGTTCTATATGCCTGTGTGCCATGGGTTCCACAAACCTAAAGGGCAAAGTCACTTTTTAATTAAAGTGTCCTTTTACGGCGCTATGGCCACTTTGTGGTGCCCTATAAATAAAAAATTATAATAATAATAATAATAGTATTAAGAGCATACTTGCCAACTCCCGGAAACGAAACAAGTTTTCCGGGAGAGGGGGCGTGACTGGAGGGCGGGAGGAGGCGGGACGAGGCCAATCGCGTCAATGACGTGATTGCCCTCGCCCTGTCCCCCAAAATGGCGTGATTCACCGAGAATCGCGTTATTTGACGCGATTCTCTGTGATATCCAGGATCGGGGAGAAATGCCAGCTCGCCCGGAAGAAATGCCAGTTCGCCCGGGAGACTGACCCGAATTTCGGGAGTCTCCCGGACTTTCCGGGAGAGTTGGCAAGTATGATTAAGAGTAAATGGGGATAATCCTTCTTACAACTACAAGTTTATTATTTCTGCTGTTCTGTGCAGAGAGCATCACTTGTCTTTCCACCACCTCCTGTTTAATGTCAGTGTTTTGTATTAATCACACACAGAGATGAACAAAATCTTGGTGTAATTTCATGCCAAATTCAACTTCCTACTTCAGCGCCGTTCTGTTGGATGCCATTCCACGCTGTGCTCCTCATTTACATTTTTGCATAGGTCAGTTTTTGTAGCCTAAATATACAGATTTTTGTACTGTGTATGTATACCAAATAGCTTCCATATCTAGATTTTGGCGTATTTTGCTGTTAACACTTGTACATAGGCTATGGAACTATTTACATTGATTGAAATAAGGTTATTACTGTCATTGTGTATAGTCTAAATCAAAAATATAATCAAATGCATGAAACTTATTTAAAAGTCATAACTTGCTGCTGTTAATGCTTACACCACTGTATATGGGGAGATCTAGGGCCTGATTCATTAAGAATCTTAAATGAACAGGATTCTTATTTCAGTCTCCTGGACAAAACCATGTTACAATGCAAGGGGTGCAAATTAGTATTCTGTTTTGCACATAAGTTAAATACTGATTGTTTTTTCATGTAGCACACAAATACTTGATAACTTATTTGTACACTGAAATGTTAACTTATGTGCAAAACAGAAAACTAATTTCCACCCCTTGCATTGTAACATGGTTTTGTCCAGGAGACTGAAATAAGAATCCTCTTCATTTAAGATCCTTAATGAATCAGGCCCCTAGTTGTTAAACACATGATTTCTATGGATATCTGCAAGCTTAAAGAAGTCAGTAAAAAAAAGAAATACAAACTTAAGATAAGTAAGACAATAAATTATTATTATTATGCTAGAATATAATAGTAAATGATAATACATTATTACATTACACATTATTTCCTCATTTATTGTAATTTCTCTGTTATTATATTTTTTACATCTTAAAAAAATATATATTGACAGTTTCAAAATTATATTTAATGGCAAACATTTAAAAAACATATTCTGCACTTTCTTATTTTTGTGAAAAGCAAATCCCTACCTTTAATGGTTTCTCTAAAAATGACAGTCGGTTCTATGACACGATGGTGGTGGCAATGTGTCAGTAGGCAACTGCGGCTATCATCATCATTAATTTTATAGCGCCACCAATTCCGCAGCGCTGTAATGACAATATTTGTCACTCACATCAGCCCCTGCCCCCATTGGGGCTTACAGTCTAAATTCCCTAACACACACACACTAGGGTTAATTTTGTCAGCAGCCAATTGACCTACTAGTATGTTTTTGGAGTGTGGGAGGTAACCGGAGCACCCAGAGGAAACCCACGTAAACAAGGGGAGGACATAAAAACTCCACAGACATAGGACCATACTTGCCAACTCTCCCGGAATGTCCAGGAGACTCCCGAAATTCGGGTCAGTGTCACGGATTCCCGGGAGAGCTGGCAAATCTCTAGCATCCCGCTACTGGCACCACTAAATGACGCGGTTTGCGGTCAATTGCATCATTTTGGCCAAATGACACAGTTTGCTGTGCCCCGCCCCCTCCCGCCCTCCAGTCACGCCCCTCTCCCGGAAACAGATTCGAAAAAGTAGGTAAAAATGCATAAGACACTGGTTGGGAACTGGCCTCAGGTTGCCAGTTTACATACATTTCAAGGATATTGGACCATTAAAACCTCGAAAAGTAGGCTTTTACATTTGGAGAAAACATCCATGGTAGTAACTTGCATTTCACAATGGGCCTGATTCAATTTCGAACGCAACTTGCACTTAAGCGGTGTTTGAAGAAAAAAAGATCACAGAACTGAAGTTCGGACCGTGTTGAAATCCGACTGTATCTTAAGATACGTTTGCATTTGAATGTGGTTGAAGGACGCTCTGCTTCCACAGTACTTGTCGTACATGGAAACACAGAGCAGACTGCCATATACGCACATGCGTAAGTACATTAAAAGGTCACATTAGATCGCATACACAATGTGTTTGATCATGAAATAGCATAACGGTTGTTGACAGCACAATCAATCCTTTATATAAATATTCGGTTTCAATTTTTTATTATTATTATTTTGTTTTTACATTAAATACATAAAGATGCTTTCAAGGCATATTGTACATATAATGCTGTTTTATAGTCTACCTTACTTGCATACACATCTTCTGCGCTAGCTAGTGGCATGCCTATGTGTACTTTATAATCAAAAACTATGCCGTGACAGTTATCACTATCAGTGGGCATTTACACCTTCCCTGTAACTCGTGCAAAAGATTCGGGTGAAAACAAGCTTACTTAACTCAGGACTTGGATCAGCTGCATCTGCGTCACCCTCTCAAGTGGTAGGCCGTCGTGTCATTTGCATTCGGACATAAATTGCACGCAATTGCGTTCATTGGCATAAGGTCAGTATCTGAGCAATTTCACACAAGATTCGCTACACAAATGGACTTGCTTCTGAACTTGAATCAGGCCCAATGTGAGGTGCTATATTTATAAATAAGTTGGATGCAGCCTCAAATTTCTGTGCTGTTGGGGAGACCCTGTTCCTTCCACTATGCTACTCACCGGAATCCATTAAGAAAGCGCAAAATATCTTTTTGGTAGTGCTGTGTGTCTTTATTTGCGCAAGTGCACCTATATCCTCTCACTCTCATGAACAATTAGAATTAGAATAATGAGATATAAATTAGGTTAATCCGACCATTATTTGCAGATGAGAATGGAAGGGGTGCTTCTAACTTTGTAGGAGGATGGACTGTTATTGGGGTGTTTACACTTTTGCACAGTGCGCCTCTTCAGATTTTACTGTCTATCCACAAACCCAGTTGCACTTGTAGTTTGCCAGGACATCTCCTAACAGCAGATAGTAGGGTTGTACCTTGTAGTGTGTGGCCCATCTAGATACAAGGCATTTTACATTGTGCATCTAGTACATGGCGTAAGTGAGACTCAAATTCCGTGGCTTCCTGTTTGACTCTGTTCCCGCCTCCCACAAGATCAGCTCACCCATCTCCTGAAATACTCTGTTGTTGTGAACATTACGATTATTTGATTGACTACAAGATGGTCTCACCATAGTCAAATGTACCTTAAACATGAAGTCAACCTTTTGTTTCATACAGCATATTAAAAATCATATGTTAATAATACTATTCCATCCGCAGGCTGAATTCATATACAGTATATGTACAAAAGAATTTGGAACACCTGTTAATTATTGAATTGAGGTGTTTCAGTCAGACCCGTTGCCAGAGGTGTATAAAATCAAACACCTAGCTATGATGTCTCCATTTGCAAACATTTGTGATACAAAATGGGTCATTCTGAGCTCAGTGACTTTAAGCGTGGTACTGTGATAGGATACCACCTTTACAATAAGACTGTTCGTGAAATTTCATCCCTGCTGGATGCACGGTCAGCTGTAAGTGATATTATTAGAAAGTGGAAGCGTTTAGTAACAACAGCAACTCAGCCACGAAGCGGAAGACCATGTGCTAGTGCATAAAAATTGTTGCCAGCACTCCGCTGATTCCATAGCTGAAGAGTTCTAAACTTCCACTGGTATTAAGCACAAAAACTATGCGGTGAGAGGTTAATGGAATGGGTTACCATGGCCGAGCAGCTGCATGTAAGCCTCACATCACTAAGACCAATGCCAAACATCGGATGAAGTGGTGTAAAGCACACCAACACTGGACTGTGGAGCAGTGTAAACATCTTCTGTGGAGTGATGAATCACGCTTCTCTGTTTGGCAGTCAGATGGGCGAGTTTGGGTTTGGCAGATGCTGGGAGAACGTTACCTGTCAGACTGCATTATGCCAACTGTGAAGTTTGGTGAAGAAGGGATAATGGTATGGGGCTGTTTTTCAGGGTTTGGGCTAGGCCCCTTATCTCCAGTGAAGGACAATCTTAATGCTTCAGCATACCAATTCATTTTGGACAATGCTATGCTTCCAACTTTTCTATTCCAACATGACTGTGCCCCAGTGCACAAAGCGAGGACTACAAAGACATGGTTTGATGAGTTCGGTGTGAAAGAACTTGACTGGCCCGCACAAAGCCCTGACCTCAACCCCATCGAACACCTTTTGAGATGAACTGGAACGGAGATTGTGAGCCAGGCCTTCTCCTCCAACATCAGTGCCTGACCTCATAAATGCTCTACAGAATGAATGGGCACAAATTCCCACAGAAACACTCCAACATTTTGTGGAAAACCTTCCAAGAAGAGTGGAAGCTGTTATCACTGCAAGAGGGGGACCAGCTCCATATTAAAGTATATGTATATGAATACAATGTCAATACAGTCCTTGTTGGTGTAATGGTCAAGGGTCCGAATACTTTTGTCCATATAGTATACATGAGAAGAAAATTATATAGAAATCCTTTGTCTCAGTAACCAGGTATCGTTACAAAGTTTATTGCAATAGTGTCTATAATCACAGTACGATTACCGCACTTTGCGCATTGTCTTATTAGTGTATGGACAATATATTACATGACATTAAGGCTGGGAACACACTACAGGTTTTTCATCTGATCATAGTGCCAATCACTCGATAAACGACTATTAGTTCCGAAATTGAATTAGTGTGTATGCTCCAACGATCATGTTTTATTGTACCAGAGCACATTGTATCGTTTGATTTGATTTTATAAACTGACTAAAAATCACTATGAACGATGGAACGATGTCGGGCGAATCCTGCAGTGTGTATGTCCTCACCAGAAGCAGTGTCCATAGATCTCTATGGAGTGTGTAGAGCCAGGATCTTTTCAGCCGATGGTTATGACAGATGAAGAGCACAGATCTGAAGGTAAATCTTGTAAAACGTGTATAGTGTGTACACAGGAATCAGCATCAGCTGATCGGGACTTTCAGTCGATGGTAAAATCGTTAACTATATGTCATCAGGAGAAATTTTCTGTAGTGTGTACCCGGCTTTATGCTCGTATGATATCACTTTTAGTGCAATGTATAAAAACAACATTCCATTCCTACTATCTAAGAGGAAACACGCAGCTGAAGTCTAATCACAGAAAGGTCCTAGAGAGACTCCCACAAGTTCTTGTCTCCTTGGAGCCTGAGATCTATGGGACCACGGTTTCACAGATACAGACTAGAGGAAGGGAGGAGAATATGTAGATAAAGGAACATCTGTGCGAGAATAGATGCATAGTTAGTTTAACTATATATTGTGCATTTCTGTACAAAATACATGATAAAGCCTGTAGTTACTTGTATAATCTGATTATATTCTTATTATTAATTTGCCTCGTCATCCCCTGCTTTGATTATAATCACATTGATAATCATTTAATAACATTGAAACAGAACCAACCTTAGTTTTCTTCTTTTCTATGTCCCCATACTTCCTGAGTTTGGAGAACTCACTATCTCCTTCAGTATTCCCCCAGCTTTTGATGATTTTGGGGGCAAATGATATGCAGACCTTTATACAGATGTATATCACAGTTCCTCCCAGTACTAGTACTAGAGATGCTCAGGCTCGATTTTCCAAAAACTGAGCCCTCCCCCCACCCCGAACATCGCCAATCAGCTCGGTACTTTCCTGCTTCCTCGGATCTGAATCGAGGCAAAACGTCATTGTTGCGTTGTCCTATCTTGCGGGTTTTGGATTCCATAAGTACCTCCCTTCCCAGGAGATCCAGCGCCATTGTTCACACAGAAACAGGGGTAGCAGTGTTCTTGTCACTCTCCAATCTCCAGTGACATTGCTCAGTGCCATTGCTCACACAGAAACAGGGGTAGCAGTGTTCTTGTCACTCTCCAGTCTCCAGTGACATTGCTCAGTGCCATTGCTCACACAGAAACAGGGGTAGCAGTGTTCTTGTCACTCTCCATTCTCCAGTGACATTGATCAGTGCCATTGCTCACAGAGAAACAGGGGTAGCAGTGTTCTTGTCACTCTCCATTCTCCAGTGATATTGCTCAGTGCCATTGCTCACACAGAAACAGGGGTAGCAGTGTTCTTGTCACTCTCCAGTCTCCAGTGACATTGCTCAGTGCCATTGCTCACACAGAAACAGGGGTAGCAGTGTTCTTGTCACTTGACAAAAATTGACTGGAAATTAATGTTATTGAGGTTAATAATAATGTAGGAACAAAAAAAGAGCCAAAATATGTGATTTTAGCATTTTTTTTTTTGCAATTTTTACAGATCCAAAACCAAAACACGTGAGGGCGGTTTTGCCAAAACACAAAGTTAATACAGATCCAAAACCAAAACACGTGGATCAGTGAACTTACCTAATTATTATAGCCATAGGCAAAAATTCTTTAATTGACTCAACTAAACCTTCTAGCCATCCAAACAGTGACCAGCGACTATCCTGTGTCATCTTTCTGTGTAAATCTTCCAAATCTTGCACCCTCTACTTGGTTGTTTTAAATAAAAAAAAGCCATATATGTGAGATTAGATATTTATCATGTTGAGAAGAGCCCAATGGCTGTTAATAAAGCAATTTTTCAGTGATCACTATTTTTAAGATATATTTTCATTTTCTTTATGTATTTTTTTTTTTTTTTTAACAATCAATTTAATTTTCCTGCGCGTATTACGCCAGACACGACCGGCGGTATTTTATTGATAAATTACGGTGACATGTCTTTTGGTCCTATATCGCAATGCAGTTGTCCCATTTAACAATAAATAAAATTGCTGCGGATGAGCCCTTTCTGTGTTGCTTTCATTTCTGTAATTTATTTCTGTAACATATTCTTCAGCCTGGACACTTTTTAGGGAACAATCAGCCCCCGCAGCCGTTGCGTGCGACACGGGATGTGTGTCTGAGGCTCAGCTGTATAAAATTGATTTGAAAAGTAAATCATTCATGTAATGAACTGTTTCCACAATATAATTTATACATTTGTTTTGTATGTTATTACCTCAGCTGAGCTGAGCTGTATTTTCTTTACAGGAAAAGATGAATATCTAAGACCTGTGCTCAATCAGATAAATAATGAAGTTTCAAGGCTCTGTTTTTTTTTTTTTAAACAGATTCCTTTAATTAACACCGTACGATGGTTTATATACATAATATAAAATATATTTAAATAGTATATCGAGAAAAGATATAGCATCAAGTACTTATCTATTAAAACATTATTTAAGGAATATTAGTGGTGAAATAATGAAAGAAGATTTTGTTATATTCAAATGTTTATAAACCTGGCAGTAGAGCGTGCAAGGGATTTTGAGGATTTGGCAATGGGCAAATTTCCAGGTGACCTCTACTTTCACGTCATACTTACCGTCTTTTTTGAGGGTAGGTCCAAGTGGCAAATGCAGTGGGCACGGCAGCTGAATAAGCGTCATCTTGACACAATTCGCAGTGAAATGCATATATACTGAGTGTGCTTAAGTAAGACAGAACTGGACATGTCTCTATTGCGAGAACTGTTTTTTGGTTGAGACCCGTTTGTTAAAGACATGAGGACTGGCTAAAGTTGTAAGAGCGAACCGATTCGCCACTTTGCATGTCAATCATTAAAGATTGCACATTCATTGGCTTAATACTGTATAGAATATGCTGCCTTGTGACAGACAGCTCCTATGGCTTAGGACTATAAAAATACTGATTGATTCCCCCTGAAAAAGTCCTACATAAAGAAATAGGTTGTGGACTGACTGGCAGCACGGTGGCTTAGTGGTTAGCACTTCTGCCTTACAGCACTGGGGTCATGAGTTCAATTCCCGACCATGACCTTATCTGTGAGGAGTTTGTATGTTCTCCCTGTGTTTGCGTGGGTTTCCTCCGGGTGCTCCGGTTTCCTCCCACACTCCAAAAACATACTGGTAGGTTAATTGGCTGCTAACAAATTGACCCTAGTCTGTGTGTGTGTGTGTGTGTGTGTGTGTGTGTATTTTAGGGAATTTAGACTGTAAGCCCCAATGGGGCAGGGACCGATGTGAATGAGTTCTCTGTACAGCGCTGTGGAATTAGTGGCGCTATATAAGTAAATGGCGATGATGATGACTGTGGTAATCTGTTGTTTTAAAGTGTATTTTTGATATGTAATCCTACTGACATTTATCTGGTATGCTTACCTCCCCTGATGTGGTAATATTGAATAAAAAGGATTTATTATGCCACAGAGCAGCAACCTTCTCCCATGATAAAGTTGATCAGAAAGACCAAGGTTTTACACAGTGGTGGAAGTGGAGGTGTACATGGGGGTACGTCATACCGCTACTTCTCCTACTGCCTTCATTGTTACACTATCACATTCCAGTCACTTAAATTCCCGTTACATTTTTCATACCTCCACTACTAAATGTCCACTTTGACCAATGGTTTTACATCTAAAAAGTTATGTTTGTTATTTTTGAATTCACTATTGGGACATCACATAAGATTCTTCTTGAAATACCACACGGTATGATTATCGTTTTTTTATTATTATTATTTAGATCTCACTGCATGATTCATTATGCTGAATTTTGTGGGAAAAAAAACAGATAATTGGAGATATTGTTACATATCTATATTAATATATTAATGACTTTACAGCTTTTGATGTGATTTCTTCCATTTAATGAATCATTTAAATAAAGCCTTCCTTTTGAATAGGAACGCTCCTGGTCAATTATTTTTTTAAACATTATATTTGGCGAGTCTGGAACTGGGAGCCCAAAATCCAGGATTGCAAGCCCAAGTTCTCTTGCTACCGCCTGCCTCCATTGTCTGAGAGCTCAGTGTCGCTCACCTACCCCAAATGGTTAATCACTGTGATAAACAGCAATAGACTATCTTCCATATCCATTTGTTATATAGAACCTTTAATTGGTTTCCTTTATTCTAAATATATATTGTTTGAGGGGTTATTCACAATTCAGTTACTTTAAATTTGTGTAAATTTTGTTAGGAGTTATTTCTTAGGGCACTACAACTATTTTATATAATCACAAGATACGATCACAAGATCGTATTAATTAGGGTTACCGTCCACTGGGGTAGATGGCTACACTTCACTCACTTCAGCCAGATAAATTATACCACTCAATTGTTTTGATTTGACTAGCCACAGCTAGTTTTAGTTCCCAGTCATAAAAATAACCTAACAGAAACAAAATTATTGCCTGTCTGGCACTAACAAAACATACAGGTACACCTTCTCTCAAGTGATGTACCTTGTGTCCCACACACATACCAACATTAGACTTACTCAACGTTTGCATTGTCTCTCAGGAGGCATCCAACCTCCTCCCCGGACTGTGAGAGACAGAGGAGACTGCCTAGCAACTTTTTGTCTGGACTGGGCCTTATGTATGGAGCCCAACCTTCTTTCTCCATACATAACCCCAGAGACCCTCATCAGCTTTTCCTATACCTGAAGATCCTTTCCACATACATATAATTTCCCTGGGGCTTCCGAGCATATAAGACAGCCAGCCTGGGACACATATATCTGCAATCTGACACTTTCCCAGTGCTTCTGTCACTATATATATATATATATATATATATATATATATATATATATATATGTATATACATATATGTGTGTATATATATATATATATATATATATATATATATATATCTATGGGTATAGATGCATTTCTTATGTTGATCTATGAGTATTTCTGTGATCACTCTCTGCGTCTGTTATTATATTATAGAAGAGAGAACGTTATATTAGGGAATGTTTTGATTGATTTGTTTTGCAGGCATCTTTTTTTTTTTTCCAGTTTCAAATTATAGTTTGGACACAGACTGTAATTTATTCCATTTGGTGTCTGGACCGGTGGAAAATCTGCCGGTCTTTTTCTTAAAGGTTTATTTATCGCAAGTTCCAGGTCTGGCCAAAATAGAAAACCATGTCCCTGCTGTAAAATGAAGTGTTCTTACTCTATAAAGAAAAACATGATACAGGCAAACAGCTATATGGTAATCTCTTCATATAAAATCTTTAAATCCAGTAAGACCAGGAGTAGGAGTTATAGGAAAATAAGTATTACAACAGTTTGTCAAACACTAGTGTCCTTGGAAAACTAGGAATGATTTTGTACATATACATAAAGATGTAGCAAGCATTAGGTTGACAACAGGCATGCCATTCATGTAACGTGTTTTCCATACCTACTGTAGCTAAATGACATTGAACTTAATGGACCTGAACTACTCTTATGTCATCTACCTAAATGCAGTGTTATTTTATGCATATGACGTATATTTGCTACTGATTCATCAATATGTCAGCATCTACAATACAATGTAGTACAGAATTACATTCATCATGCTATATACCTGACTGTTCTGTTATAAGTGTTACACGTTTTCCATACCTACTTAGTGTTATGCTATCTAACAAAAAATATATACCTGTGTAATATAAATATTTAAATGGCAAATAACAACTCAGATCAATGTAATATGACATAAGGGTTGACAAGTTTACATTAGTTTAAGTAGTAAAAGTTTACAAAAAACAAGAATTGTGTACACTTACAGTTTTAAATATTGTAGGTATAGAAAATCATGGTGTACTGCTTAGATTTACTGTTGCAACCCTTCCTCCTTGTTAGCTTACAGTAGCAGATTGATTATATTTTCTCACCTCATCCAGTCTATGCAGCTACCTGTTGGAAGGTCAATTCTTTCAATTGGTCAAAATAAATTCAAGTGCAACTTTTGCGTATAGTAGGCAAATGCATGGGGGAAGAAGTCCAGGGGGTATATTTCCTAAACTGCAGTTTTGAAAAAGTGGAGATGTTGCCTATAGAAACCAATCAGATTCTAGCTGTCATTTTGTAGAATGTACTAAATAAATGATAACTAGGGGCCTGATACATTAAGGATCTTAACTTGAGAAACTTCTTATTTCAGTCTCCTGGACAAAACCATGTTACAATTTAAGGGGTGCAAATTAGTATTCTGTTTTGCACATAAGTTAAATACTGACTGTTTTTTCATGTAGCACACAAATACTTGATAGCTTATTTGTACACATTAAAATTTAAAGTTGATATTTGTGTGCTACATGAAAAAACAGTCAGTATTTAACTTATGTGCAAAACAGAATACTAATTTGCACCCCTTGCATTGTTTGTCCAGGAGACTGAAATAAGAAGTTTCTTAAGTTAAGATCCTCAATGAATCAGGCCCTGTAAGCTTAAATGCTTACTTGCCTACTATCTCCTTGCTTTTTCCGGGAGAGGGGCATGTCTGGAGGACGGAGGGGACGGGGAGCGGCAAATCGCGTCATTTTGGGGTGTGGGATGCGGGAGATTTGCCAGCACTCCCGGGAGTCCATGAGACTGACCCGAATTTCGGGAGTCTCCCGGACATTCTGGGAGAGCTGGCAAGTATGCTTAAATGTAGAATTAATAATATATCTGCAAATTTGCAGTTTTACATGTCTATTTTCAGTTGGATGTATGTAAGTTTTATCCAACTCAAAATACAGTGTAAAGATACAGCTGCATATTTATGAGATTGGTTTGTAGATATGTTGAACAGAGTGTAGAGATGATTCTATCTTATAGATACATCCAAATTTTTTACTAGAAAACTGTCAGTGTAATGTAGTAATATGTATTTCCTATGCGTACCAGCCTTAAAGGAGAAATGAATACAATCAGTTTAATAAAATTTAATTATTTATTAACAAACAAATAAATGATAATAATAATAACTATCAAATAAAAAAAAATGCGACGGTGGAAATAAAATATTAGTCTGTGATTTGTGCTTCCAGCAGATGATCAGTTACTCTTCCAAGATATTATCTCATGGCCCCTAGGGTCTGAGGATGGCCAAGAGTCACGCTCTCTTCCGCTGGCCTCCCTGCACGTGTGCAGCACCTGTGTGTATGAGAAGAAGCAAATATTTATTACAACAACACATGTTGTATTATATGTAGTATTTCTTATTCTTTCTTCATCATCATCATCATCATCACCATTTATTTTATATTGCGCCACCAACTCTGCAGCGCTATACAGAGAATATTTGTCATTCACATCAGTCTTAATATAATATTGCACAATATAACTCAATAGTTATTCCAGGCCTGTTCCAAAAGTGTGTGTGTATTAGATGGTATGATTTGTGGTTAATATTGTTTTGTTCTTTGCATCATATGCATTTATGTTCTCCCTGTCAGTAATACTAAGTTATATGCTTATTCATAAAGACACAAATTGAACTTGTTGCTAAATAAAAGTGGAAGAGTCTGTCCATAGAACTCAAGTTTCTAAGGATAACACTGCTTTTCTACATGTTCCCTATTTTAATTGATTAAGTTGATTAATAATAAACAGTGTAACAGTGATTTAGAATTTGGAGAAAATGCAGCAACTAGGTTGAATATTAGCTAGGTCTCCTCCTGCTAATCTTTGACCTCCACCATGTCCGCCTCCTTATCCTCTTTCTGTTCTCCACATCTGTCACCTCCATCTCCACCTCATCCTCCTTCCACTGGTCCACCCCTCCTCATGCTCCTGCTCTGTCTTTGTTTTAATAAAATGTGCATAAAAATAGGCCTGTTTTTTTCTAGTAGGTACATCTGAGGTCGCTGGGACTTGTAGTTCCACAAATGGTACTAATGGCTTTCAATCTTAAAATATTACCTGGGCACCCACCCCACAAGGTCTGCCAGGGTGGTTTTCTCTGGGGGAGGGGGGGTTGTGCTAGCATGGCTGGCTTCACATTATGACAGGGTGACCCCACGCTGTGGGTCTCCCTGTTATATCGTGACCACAAAAAATTATTTCCAATAGGAATACACCTGGTGCTGATTTTAAATAAACCAGAACTCAAGGAGCAAAGAAGAAAGTTTTTTTTCCTACTAAAACAATATTGAACCACCATAAATAACTTTGGAGAGGTTCTATGCAACTTCTTTATAAAAAGTTGTTGTGTAGCAACTTCTATTGTGGATTAAAGAAAAAGGAGAAAGAAGTGCAAAAATAGATCCTCCCTGAAGTAAGTAATACCATCATATAGTAATATTATCATATGTAGAAAATGTATTTATTAAAAACACAATGATAGTAGCTAAGAACACATTAAACACTAACTATTATAAATCATTAAACAATTAAAATTCACTCCATACGTTAATAATGAGGACCAATGTTATCATTGCATTCAAGCAACACCTATAGTGCAAATATAGGGGAAAAAAAGGAGTTCAAACAATCATGGAATATTGAGAAATTATATAAAATTGAGGGATCCTTCTAAGAAATGACAATACCACAATCAATTCATGTGTCACCTGGGAGATAAAGTTCACAATCAGACCGTCTGACTCGTCATTTCTAGCTTACCCTGCTAGAGCCATGACACAGGTCTTTATTCCACAATCAAATGCTCCTTCTCACCACATAGATCTTACACTCTCGTGGGCTCAGCAAAATAATCTTGTTGAAATGATGATAAAGTTTAGAGTTGAAAACAGCGATTGTCACTATAAACTGTCACCTCCAGGTGTTCAACAATAGCGATCTTACTTGGTAGTGGTAAGGTCCCAAAACGATCACAGCTGTGTATATATCTCTGATGGAACCACACAATAGCAGTGGAGAAACGCGTCAGGTTGCCTCCTGTTATCTTATATTCAAGGACCAAAGTCTAATTCATTTTCCTGGAGATAATATATACTCAACTGTAATGACATCTAAACGATTGTGGTATTGAAATTTCTTGGAAGGATCCCTCAATTTTATATAATGTCTCTCGATAATCCAGGACTATTTGAACTCCTTTTTCCTGTATATGTGCACTATAGGTGTTGCTTGAATGCAATGATAACATTGCTTCTCATTATTAACGTATGGAGTGAATTTTAATTGTTTTATGATTTATAATTGTTTGTCTTTAATGTGTTTTTAGCCACTATCATTGTGTTTTTAATAAATACATTTTCTATATAAGATAATATTACTATATGATGGTATTCTTGCTTCAGAGTGGATCTGTTTTTGAGATTATGGGGTATATTTACTAAACTGCGGGTTTGAAAAAGTGGAGATTTTGCCTATAGCAACCAATCAGATTCTAGCTATTGTTTATTTAGCACATACTACAAAATCACAGCTAGAATCTGATTGGTTGCTATAGGCAACATCTCCACTTTTTCAAACCCGCAGTTTAGTAAATCTAGCCCCATGTCTCTTTTTTATTTCTTATTTCTTATATCGTGACCTGGCTAGCCTGACATAGACAAGTGCTGATTGCACTCTCGTTCCTTTAGCAGTAACCTGCTCAGCTATAACACTGGTGCTTATTATTCATTTAGGGGGGGGGGAGTTTCTGTTTTATTTATTATGGAGAATTGAATTTTAGAAGTAGTGTTTTTTGTGATGTGCAGTAAGAGTATTAATCCTCTATGCAACACAGTAATGGTGATTTAAACTGTTACATTATAATATAGCAATGTGAAATTGTATCTCACGAATGGCATAGTGTGGTAAAATAGTGGCGTGTCTTGTGTCAGTTTACCTCTTGCTGCATCTGTATATGAGCAAGTTGCCTTTTAGCAGCAGCAAATTTGCAAAATCATGTCTATATTTCTGATTTTTAAATTAAGCTTGAGATACTTCAAAGTGATAAATTTTAATGATCTTGAATCTAGCCTGAATTATTCTAATCTGATACAATTCTATGATCCTGAATCCCACCTAACTTATTTCAAAGTGATACAGTTCTGTATGCCTGACTCCGACCTGACTGGTCATAGCTTTTCTGCAAGAGAGTTCATCCGAAGTGGTGGAATCCCTGGTGAACATACAGACAAGTCTCATCCAGGCTGTAAATTAGAAACAGATACGAATGAAATAAAGAAATATTTAATAAATGTTACACTGAACAAAACAGTAGATAAATACAAATAAAAATAATAAATAAGCTTAAGAAGAGCAAAAAGCTAAGTTTGAAACAAAAGGACTACAAAGAGCCAGCATATGCGTCACGATCTATCACTCGCCTGATTCTGCGTGACGTGTGTGGGACAAAGGCTTAATCAAAAACAAGCACCTGGTCTGTTTTATAATGACTAAAACTCTCCCTGTCTTTCCCACACAGTAACTTTGCCTTACCAATTATGTTACCACCAAGGTTTTTTGTAAAGAGCGAATACTCTTATTCAGGAAGCCTTCGGTTCTCCCTTTAAATCTTTTGCAAGTTATCAGAGTTATCATAAACCAAACGATCTTCTCTGCTTCAGAAATGAACAAAATTACATACAATGATATAATACAATAGCTTCCTGTAAAATAAAAATAGATCAAACAGCAGGAATAGTAATTTATGAATGATCAGTTTCTGAAATAAAGGGACACTCTTCAATATGAAATTGACTCCCAATAATTCAACAAATTTGTTAAAGTTACAGGACATTTTAAACACGTTGCAGGTGCACACAGCACCCCTTCCATTGTGATGTCAGAACTATAAAGTCTGTGTAAATGCAAATTACATAGTTGTTTATGACCTCTGTTCAATCACCTTTCAAGTCAGGTTTTATTTACACTGGCCTAACTTCTTACCAGAATGTGCTACTAAGATAATGTTACCTCCACACAATAGGTCACTCGTTTCCCTTCATTTGCATACCAAACATGACTCCTGTAAGTATGATATTTGAGAAAATATGACATTTTCCTGTGTCCTGTGGCCTAGTGGTTAGCACTTCTGTCTCACAGCACTGGGGTCATGAGTTCGATTCCCAACCATGGCCTTACCTGTGTGGAGTTTGTATGTTCTCCCTGTGTTTGCATGGGTTTCCTCCGGGTGCTCCGGTTTCCTCCCACACTCCAAAAACAAACTGATAGGTTAATTGGCTGCTATTAAATTGATCCTAGTGTCTGTCTGTCTGTGTGTGTCTATATTAGGGAATTTAGACTGTAGGCTCCAATGGGGCAGGGACTGATGTGAATTAGTTCTCTGTATAGCGCTGCAAAATTAGTGGCGCTATATAAATAAATGATGATGATGATGATGATATTTCCATTTATTCACACTTATCCCAGCTGCTCTGCCCCCCACCAACTCCTCCCCATTGAGATGTCTCCTGAGATATCCCTGATGTTATTGAGGTAACCTTAAAGAGAGATTTCAAAGATCTCAGTTTTTACGACCCATGCCATAAATTTGTACTGGGCACTCGTCTGTAACCATTGTCTGAAGAATAAGTGGTTAGAGTAGCCTGGGCAAGACAGACAATTCAATGAATTCCAAATAGATCAGAGAATGCGATGAAGTCCAATTGAGAAGGGTCCAGGGCAGTCAGACAAGAAAGTGTTAACTGGATGCTAAGATTCATAATATGGCAAAGTAATGTAAGAAGGTATAGACAGTGCAAGACCCTGAAGTTCCAGAAGGAAAGGAGCTGTCACCTAGAGGCAGCCAAAAACAAGAAACTTGACTGGTTTATTCCAATGTCATACAATTTTATGATCCTGAATCCAGACCTATTTTATTTTAATCTTACCCTTTAATTTGTTGAATTTCGAAACATAGCTTCGAGGTAATTAAAGTTAACATTTCTAAGTTCATTCTAAAATATTTTCTTCCTTGTGATACTTCACAAAAGCAGAACATAATCCACACAGGGGTCCTTGTGCATGGCCTTTTAACACAGCAATAGCTATGTACTAAACAGGAACAACAAAGGAGAAGGAGTATGATCCACTCAATGGTATGTCAGGCAATGTTGAGATAGTGTGTGCGTTATTATGCCTGGATATATGTACTATATGTACATAATACATATATATATATATATATATATATCATCATCATTTATTTATATAGCGCCAACATATTCCGTAGCGCTTTACAATATATATATAGTATATGCTGTATGCCAAGATTTTATGGTGAAAGCAGGAAGCGTAGGACTATGTATCAGTCCTGCACATTTCAAAATTCATTGGAAAATCCAACTAATGTAAGATTTTAGGCTGTGTAATCCGGGCCGGTTCTCCCATGGTTTAGGAAATGCTGAGGCAACACAATCCTATTGTGGCAGAGACAGGGATTCTCACCCTTCTTCCTGGTCTCTTAGCTGCCTCTTCGTTTCCCCTGTCCCTACGCTCTGGACACTTGTCCTCTGCAATAACATCTCAGGAACACGCATCGGGTGGCAGCAGTCACCTGTGCTCCATGCTTTAATCTCTATGTTAGCAGGACACTTACTGAGAGAATGAGAGGAAGAATTACAGGAGAAGGGAAGAAAATATGTTCCTTCTGCTGCTCTTACTCCACTCACGGTGTCAGCCACCAAGGTGACATTGCCATGATGACAGGTAGGGGCTAGGTTGATTGCAGTAAGCCTACAGGTCATTGTGCAAAAAAGCACAGGGGACGAGGTGATTACACATAAATACAATTGTTATTGTTAATTATTGTTTTACTGCAGATAGCTACAACACACTGTATTGAGATTCTTATGCCAGTTTAGAAAGCTCGGTTTATTGTCTTTGAATTTCATCATAGTCAGCAAAAACAAACTCCGCCCTCTCTGGTGTTACGAGCCGCGGCTCCCCGACAGGGCGCCGCGGCTCGCTTCCTGCTGCCTCGGGCGTCCCGGGCCGTCTCCATGACGACCGGGACGTCATTTCTGCCCTCCACGTCCCGGTTGCCCGGGCAGCAACCGGGACGCTCTGTCTCCACTGCCGCAGCGCCCTGCCAGCTGTCTTATAGCCGGGCGCATGCGCGCAGAGGGATTTAAGGCTCCTACTATATTAGGGAGGGGGCTCGCTGGCACTCTGCTCCTATTGGTTCCCCTTATTACTTAAGGCAGTGAGGACTGAGCCTCACTGCCAGTTATAGCTCTCAGTGTAGCTAGGCTCCCTGTTCCTGTTCCCTGCTCCTGTGCTTTGTCTCTAGACCGGATTACCCGTGTATGACCCCTGGCTTGTTTCTGGACCACGTTGAATCGCCTGTGACCTCTGACCTTAGCTAGTTCTCTGGATATGTTGCCTGCTGCCGGCCCCCGACCCTTGCCTGGACTTCTCTCTGCTGTCTGTCGTTACCCTCTGACCTCGGCCTGACTACTGGACTCCGTTTCTGCCTCCTATCTGGGCCTCGCCAGGGCTGTGGCGATATCATAAACTTGTACTACTTTGAGTTCAAGTCCTGGGGGCATCTGAGTACCTGTGAGCGCGTCCAGCTCTACGGGAAAGGCGGCTGCTATAGGTGAAGACCTCTTCAGTCTGTTCTACAAGTTTATGGTGTTCCCTGTCAGCCATAACATCTGGCCATCAGGGCAGTAAAAGACCTATTTTTTGGTTATTGTTGTTTATGCACTGCTCTAGAGCAGAATTTATTTATACTGTAGAAATTAGTGTTTGTGTCTATTTTATGTATACTGTGTGTACCCCAACTACAAACTACAATAACTGTCCATGGTTCCAAGTACTTCAGCCCTATGACGGTCAATTTTTAAATGTCTATAGTATGTATTTAATGAATTGTTAATGTGAAACAAATAAAATAAAAAGGCAATATACCTTCCAACTGCCTCCGTTTAAGCGCAACAGTCTCAATTTACTCAATTTACGTCAGATAAAAATGTATTATAATGATAAAGTGACACCTGGACCAATGGGTACTTTCTGTAAACCCAGACTTGCTTGCAGTTTGCATGGAAAGTATTCCAACAATACTTGGTTATAGTAAAGTATTTAGCTCACAGGTCTCGTACCGCACTGGGCATGTACATCGAAAATCAGTAGACTCCAGTGTGCTACATCTATAAATATGTAATTCATGGAACTGAATTCGTATCTGATTAGTGATGTGGTGAGATGTCTTCATTTAACTAGTCTGAGGGGAATCAGGTACAACAAGAGGGAGTGAGGCAAAGTTACCTTTAATCAACTTTAGCTGCAGGTACTGAGCCATGTTGCGATGCAAGGGGTGCCAATGCAATCTTTCTTTTCCTTTTTCTTTTTGCATGCAGCATACTGGCTGCTCTTGCATGTAGCACACAAATAGTGATGTCACGATCCAGCACTCACATGAGCTTGACATGTGTGATTACACTCACCTTGTCTATCCCACACACTGATTATACCACTACCTTCGGTTCTCCCTTTAATCTAATCTATCACAATTTAGTTTCATCAGAGTTATCATAAATCACATGATCTCCACTGACCCACAGTTATCAGAAACCAAATGATGTTTCAACTATGCAGCGTTCTAATATCAAGTCTGACCCCTGAATTCATAAAAACACAGAGACATGAACTTATTAAGTGTAATTTAATATAGAAAATAAATCCACAGTGCTTAAGATGAAAAACAATTAACAAAATGTCATTCAGAGATATAATACAATAGTTTCTTCGAGTGAGCAGATATCTGCTTGCTGGGACAGCATGAATTCAATGGAACACTTCTCAAAAACAAATTGACTCCCAAAAATGAACAAAAACTGTTAGATTTACAGGACATTTTAAAGATTCTTCAGGATTTCTTTAAACTGGCCTAACTTCTTACCAGAATGTCCTGCAAAGATGAAATTACCTTAACATGGCCGGTTATAAGTTTCCCTACATTCACATACAAGACATGACTCCTATAAGTATGATATTTGAGAAAATATAACATTTTCCTTCGTCATTATTTCCCTTCATTCAATCTTATCCCAGTTATTCCGTCTCCTGTCACCTAGTTGAAATGTCTTGAGATATCACAGAGCCACGAAGAATGTAAGGGGTTTGTTTGGATATGATTTGAGGATACTGATGTAACATGAAAGAGAGGTTTCAAGAGGTTTTAGCTTTACGACCTGTGCCATAAATTAGTGTTGGGCATTCATCTGTAGCTACACCTCTGGATATCTCTATCCATAAATACCTCATAGGTAGAGTAGAAGAATTTAGAGACAATGAAAGAGATAACAATATAATTTAGTCTCTTCCTCTCAGATTTTAGCCCATGATTTGAAACAGATTTCCTGTAAGTCACACCATGCTAATACTATGAATTAAATCACTATATGCAATTTTATATGGCGAGCAAGTCGCTTGCCTATTATAAGTGGGCAGCTTTATTTTTACTCTACAATTTAGAGTTAACCTAGAACACATTCCCATAAAACTCAAAACCTGTCTGCACATTTTAAATGTCACCCCCACCTTCCCTGCACAACATGGGTTTGGCAAGGAGGTAAATTAAATCTTCTAGCTGGATTTATTCCTAAATGTAAATGAGGCCCATTGTGATACATACATGATGCATCAATTATATACATATGCATACAATTATACCTGAACTGTCTCATGTTGCCTCATTAACGGCACACCACTGTCTACAGAAATAGCTTAATGTCAGTGTATCACTGAGCGCCCTGGTAGCAATAGCCTGGTATCTTGTCACAGTATAAGTTCAGGTCAAGGAGTCAACACAGTTCATTATGTATAGCTAGAAATCAGCTCACTGTTTCAGTGCTTTACAGTCTTCAATTTCCAGTGTGAATTTAGTATGAGTGTATTTGCTGGCAAAAGGACTTGGTATTGCATCGCACAACAGGGGCTATTTATAATAGGGAGAAAACCCCTTTTCTCTGGTATGTTCAGCCAGTATAGCCAGGGAGCTTAGGATTACTCCCGGCGAAATTTTAATAGTAGATTGCAACGAGAAAAGATTTTCTATCGATGCCACAACCGGCAATAGAAAATGTTTGATATTGCCGGGTAATGATACATAGACCCCGATATATAAAAAGGATCACTACCAATGAGAGCATTCTTATCAGCAATAATGCTGCCGGCTGTAAGACTTGTGGATTTTGCCAGTGAAGGCTTACCTATGTGCTTGCATGAAAACGCCTAAGTATCAGAATGACGTTAACAGGTCAAAATAATTTTTTAGAATAAAGTCTTTTATAAAATTCAATAATATAATTTATTTTTAAAATAAATAATCTGTTTTTATACTTTTATATTTTTTTTAATTAAGTAGAGCTGAAAGCCCAAATCTGGTTCCACTCTGCCTGCAGGGGAACAGCCACACAACTCCTGAGCATGCAATCTCTTTCCACATCACGGCACCAGTAGGCGTGACCAGCATGCATGGGGGCGTGACTAGAATATTAGACAGTGCTTGGCTGCTCTCCAACTCTTCCTATCCCCTTAATATACATGGGCAATGCTGCGTGCACTACTGTTAGGTGCACGCAGCTCTCCTTTTTCAAGCAGCCACCTCAATTATACAGGGCCCCAGGCTTGGAGGGGAGTTTCCAGGCACTAGGAAAGCCCCCTTGGTTTGTCTATGAGGAGGTATTTAACAGTTTGCTACTTACCTTTATAATATAGATGAATATTGTCTTCCATTATATATGTTCTAGTCCTCTATGATTTTTAACTCTTTACCGTCAGAGTGTGACAACTGATTACAAATATGATCTTCTTTTCACTTAGGCTGTACCATGGCTGCTGGGTTGTTGTAATCTCCAGAGCTTGTATATTAACATTGTTGTGTTGTCTCAGAAGCTCTGTTCTAAGCCAGAGAGGTGACACTGACTGCAGAACAGAGAGGACTCTGAGACACTAACAGTCAATCACTGTACGACATAGTCCTGTCCTTTGTGAGATACAGTAGCCTCCTAACCTGTGCATCCACTAGATCCGTGCAGTTCCATTTAATGTATGATACCGATAGGGAGAACTGCCAGCAATGTCTTTGCCTAACATTAATAATATACATCTGATTAATGTACCATTAAAATGTTAGTTCAGGACCTTTTCCAACCTCGGACTGAGGTTGAGTCTTGGGGTGTTCAGGACACATTGATCATTTTTTAATTGAAATAATATTTCTTTTAAATCCCTTTAATGTTGGCTACACATTAAGTGAATCATTTTTTTTAAGTGACTGTTAGGAAATTAATTGCTTTTACAAAACAATATTAAGATTACTGTAATAATTAGTTTTATTTTGCAAGCCTACCCTAAAACAGCACAGGGACCTCTTTTTCAGCTTATGACCCCAGGTCCAGATTTATGGAAATGCCAGCTAGACATTAGGCAACAATGATGTATGGGTCAAACTCTGCCTCCTCATTGTGTATTAATAATATCTATTTGATCTATTTGCTTCTAATATAAAAGTGAAGCTCCAATAAATTATATCGGTATAAACAGTTCTGATGTCATCACTTATAATCATCAAGTTCTGATGTGATCAGTTAAGCATTTATTAAGAAGACTTGTTATATTATTATAAGGAATAATACGCCCTTACTGTGAATTATTTACAGATATTGGAAGCCACCTTAGATTTCTGTGTCCTGTAGAAACATATTCGGCCTTCATCCTTGTCTTTTATATGATCACAGAACTCCTTGTTGACTTCTATATTGCATATTGCCTACAGTAGGGTGTGTACTGTCAGGTATATAAAGATGGAATACACTGGGGTATTGATCATGGAGGGCTAGGGCACTGAGGAGGTGGCTATGAAAAGTCAGGACAATTTTGACAATGCTCCTGATATGGTCAGTAAAGGTCTCAATGCCCCCTGCAGGGCCACACCTCAAACGGCAAGGCATAAAAAGATGCCGTATGTCTGTAAAAAAAGAGAAGGGACATTTTGGGGCTATATCGGGATTTGGAAAAGTGAGTGATAGATCATAGACCAATATACTCTACGTTTGTCATATACATAGATTTCAAGTGTCCTAACAGCTTTGTCCCATTTGGGTTGGAAAGTTGGGAGGTATCTAAAGCCTTAACTTAAAATTTTAGCGCCTGGGGTGAGAAACATAGCCCTGAATTTGAAACAAATGAACCTAAAGTATTCATAAACTGCGCCACCCTTCATTGTTTCGCCCTGGGCGGTCGACCCTGTCACACAGCCCTAGTTACGGCCCTGGAGGTATCTTCCGTTCACTGCTGTTCCACAAGGCAGTTCCTATATAACATGGGGATTACACCTCACACATTTAACTTTTCAAGTTATATGAATCTTTGATCACTGACTATATGGCGCCCTGCAGAGGGTAGGAGGAAGGCAAAGGCATTCTGACAGCGGCGACTTACCAAAGTAGCAAGTGTAAGATGCAGGCAATTTCTCACCTCCTCTACCTTACTGAAGCTCCATTTAGCATACCTCACAACTTTTTAAGTTGGGAGATCGGCACGAGAAGAAGGCGACATAGTTTTGCTTCCTCGGGACGCGACCACATGTTATGGGGTATGTACAGCGCTACCTGAATCACTGGCCTGTCCCTGACCACTTTCCCTCCCCTAAAAATATGCCGCGTACACCAGTGACAGGTGTGCATGACGCCTGTTCACTGTTGTTTTGCTATCCAGGCCAGGGGGTAAATGTATCAAGCTGAGAGTTTTACGGCGGGTTTGAAAAACCAATCAGATTCAAGCTATCATTTATTTAGTACATTCTACAAAATGATAGCTAGAATCTGATTGGTTGCTATAGGCAATATCTCCACTTTTCAAACCCGCCGGACAACTCTCAGCTTGATACATTTACCCCTAGGAGTGAACTGGACATACCTCCCAAACTTCTGGATCGCAGGATAAAGCTGTCTGGCTCAAGTCGGGACTGTCCCACCTATTCTCTAGTCAGCAGGCCATGAACACTGCCATAATAAGCAGAGGTTTTGTCTATTGCTTTTAACTAGCGTGTTTTTAAAACACCCCTGTATACAAGCTCTAAGAGATGCAAAACAAAAATTGTTTAATATCTTGAAAGACAGAATCTTGATTAGAATTCAGTAGCACAAGGAAAAGGAGATTGTTAAAATCCTATAAAATAAGCCTAATTTGATTTCATCTTACTGGTTAGATATTAAAGATTCATGTGATTCATGGAAGCTTTCATCACAGATTTTCTTTAAAAAATAATGTGAGACTTCAAGGTTGTGTAGGTCAATTGAAATGCAGATGTAAAACCACCAGTAATTAAATTAGTACCATTTTTGTCATTGTTTCTTACATAGCCCAGATATCCATGGCTTTGTTCAGTGATTTGTCCTGTATAATGTACCTTGCTCACATCTTATCACAAATGTAAATCTCAATCATAATATTTTTAGAATAATGTATGTGGGATTTTGTACTTGTGTTGCTATAGTTTGTATCTCCTTCTTTTACGTTTGTTAATTATACCGCTATTGTTTTTCTGTATTAATTACAAATGTATTTTTAGCTACGCATCTGTTGCTGACTTGATGATGTACTATATCTAGTGCTACATTTAAAATGTTTTTGGCACTTTCTAAATATGTTATACAGTACTTACCAGAATGTAATAAGATCAACACTTTTCCTTTACTATTTTTTCCACTTGGCTGCGGTTCAAACATTTCTATTTTCTTTACTAGAAAATTCTTGTATACATATCCATTAAAGAAGAAATTAAAGTTTTTTTTTTGTTTTTTTAGCGTAGGTAGTATAATAGGTTGAACTTGATAATCTCTTGTCTTTTTTTTCAACCTTACTAACTATATAATTATGGGGCCGATCTAACGAAAGTATATAATGCCTATTGCCGGCAAAAATGTGAGTATTCGACAACAAGAGGGCTTTTTTCATTTTGCCCTATTCAACAAGGCGATGGCTTTCCCATGGCCCATCAGTATTAATGTTTTATAGGTGCATTATCAGTTATAATGTATGAGTTTTTAAAAAACAAAAACAAACTAAAAACACACTGACACACAAATATATAAATACAAAGATCCACTCAACGACACATAGACGCACTCACACATATCAAAGACAGATAGATACAAATTACATATATATTTTTGGAATTACTATTCCCTTTTACTTAATTTACATCCCACTATTGCAGTAGATCGGTAACTGATGCTATTGATTACGTGGCTCCCGCTGCTAGCCTTCAGGCTTGGCCATTTTCTCTACATGCTTCACACAGAGCAGAGAGTGGACACCTCAGACCTCCACGCTCTGCCAAGTGCCGTATGACATGCAGAGCAAAAAAGTTCCCAACGCATCGGCTGACAGCTGGAGACACAGAATTGGAAGCATCAGTGAGTGATCTACTGTAGGTGCTTCATCTGGGGAGGTGAGTAATATGTGTAATTAGCTCGCTTTTATGTGAGAACTCGCTGATTATACAAACATTTCTTGAAAAAGCATATATGGAAAATGCCAATTGATGTGTATTTGAAAGACCAGGGGGTCTGAACTGCGATAAAACTACGAGAAGCGGACTAGCTTGGTGTTCACCTGTAGGAACTTCTTTTCCCTTGGAACTATATGCGCTCATCAGTACTTTGCTGTCCCCAGGACTTAAGCATATGGCAGTACAGTTTTATCTACAGTGGAACACCCGTGGCACAACAGAGTATCATACTTGGAGACTCTATATAGTAGATAAAATATAGAAAAGGGACTCACAGATAGAAGTCCAGACACAGGAATCCAGAGAGATGTAGCACAGCGGGCTATGGATCCTATCCTGGGATCCAGGTGCACAAAAGGGATAGCGCTGCAAATCCAGGCTGGTGGCAGGTTGGTAGTGTAGTCAGGTCAGAGGCAGGCAGCAGTCAGATAACATAGTCAAGACACAGGGTCAGATGCAGGTGGCAGGCAGATAGCATAGACAGATTCAGACACAGGGCCAGAGGCAGGTAGCAGGCATATAGCGTAGTCAAGTCCAGACACAGGGTTAGAGGCAGGCAGCAGGCAGATAGAATAGAAAGATCCAGGCACTGGGTCAGAGGCAGTCAGCAGTCAGATAGCTTAGCCAAATCCAGACACTGGGCCAGAGGCAGGCAGCAGGCAGATATTGTAGTCAGGTCCAGACATGAGGTCAGAGGCAGGCAGATAGCGTAGTCAGGTCCAGACATGGGGTAAGAGGCAGGCAGCAGGCAGATAGCGTTGTCAGGTCCAGACACAAGGTCACAGGCAGGCAGCAGGCAGATAGCGTAGTGAGGTACAGACATGGGGTCAGAGGCAGGCAGCAGGCAGATAGCGTAGTCAGGTCCAGACACAGGGTCAGAGGCAGGCAGCAGGCAGATAGCGCAGTGAGGTCCAGACATGGGGTCAGAGGCAGGCAGGTAGTGTAGTCAGGTCCAGACATGGGGTCAGAGGCAGGCAGCAGGCAGATAGTGTAGTCAGGTCCAGACATGGTGTCAGAGGCAGGCAGCAGACAGGGTACTCAGGTCAAAGCAACAGTTCAACAGCAGTAAATAGCTAGGTAGAAGGAGCAGATGGCAAGCGCTAGTAACATAACCTATAACTGACTCTGATAGCTGGGAGAGGCAGGGTTATAAAGCAGTTATACTTGTTACTGGAATGGCAGATGTTCAACATACAGCAGCACCGCTGGTGAGAGTAAGTACTGCACCAATAAGCCAGGATTCTAAGTCCTGACAGTATTATACAACACCTGTCCTAAAGCTTATTCCATCTTTATGAGGATCAGCCTCAGCGAGTCCTATGTCATCAGCCAACCTGTTCGCCATGTCATCAAAATCTATTTGGTCTACTCAGTTTAAATCCAATGACTTTGGTACTGTGATGTGACAAAGGGCGCTGGCCATAGACAGATAACTCATTATGGTTGACCCAACGGAGATGGGTAAGAGGAATATACGCGTCTTTATATAAAACCCTTACAGATAGGATAGTGGTTATGTTTAAGGAAGGACAGTGTTCAGTGGAGGAAGTGTCTTTGTTATGCACATCAGACTTTGTTTTATCTCCACAATGTGTGATCCTGTTGTAATGCAATGCAGAGAAACAGTTTGGAAACACTTAGGAGGATTGTAGATAACAATTGTTGGTATTAGCTAGCCAACAAGGCTTGAATTTTAAATATATTAAATTTCGTTATGGCATCAACACTTTTACAGAATTATGTTACAAGTAATTGAGAATGTTACAAGATGTCTTTATATGATGGATCAGTCTGTATATTAGACATAAAATACAGTGGCAAGTAAGGGGGGTGGGCATGCCGCCACAAGTCGCATGTTTGGCCACGCCCCTCCTCCCTACACGCTGCAATGCTACAAATGTATCATCACGCCTAACAGGGCGGGTCTACGTGACACATGTTGTGTCATCGAGGCCTTGATCCCGCCCACTTCACTAGGAAGTGGGCAGTATTCAGGTGGAAGGTCTGTTCTCCCAGGATTCCGGAAGAACTACCTGATATTTGGGAGTATCCCATACTTACCAACTTTGAATAGTTGGTTTCCGGGAGCCTGCCATGGGAGGTGGGCTTGATGGGGGCGGGGCTCCATAATGCACGTCATTTTGGACCTGCCCACGTGACGTCATGACACAAACGCGTCATTTGACAGCAGGGGGTGGGGCCAAACGCCGCGATTCAACGGGAATCGCGGCGTTTGGGACCTAATTCTGCCCACTTCACTAGGAAGTGGGGCACTTCCTAGTGAAGTGGGCAGATCCGGGAGATTGCCACACTCTCCCGGGAGTCCGTGAGACTCTCGCAAAATGCGGGAGTCTCCCGGACATTTCGGGAGAGTTGGCAAGTATGATTTTTATATCCTTTGATCCTTTAAGGATCCATATGTAAAAACATCAATTTTCATAGAGGAAACAAAAAAAAAATTCTCTAAACAAATTGAAATGTTACTTTTGGAAATAATAGAATTTTTTTTATCCGCCTGTCTGTATTTTTGCAATGTTCTGACTTAAATAAATAGCTTCTGTAGGTTAATAGTAAAGGGACTTTTCTCCATTTCTCTCCGCAAACAGCCTCATAAAAAGAGAAAGAAAAAAAATCAAACTATTTCTTTAGCAGACGTTGATAACCAAAGCTTTCATTGTAAATAGTCAGTCTCATTCTGACAATAATCCCTGAACTCCCAGCGCCCAGGGTGGGTAGATTTATGTCTGTCTAAAACTTCAATACTTGGTTTCACCTTGAGGAAATTGCTCAGTGTAATAAAATACAGGGTTGTTTTTTTTTTTTCCTCTTGTGCAATTTCAAAATCCCACCATCCATACATTATGAAGCAATGTGACTGGGTCTTGCAGTGATGCATCTTATTATACAGCAGTTAATCTAATATTTAGGGACACAGGACATCTTGGTATCTTGTGTTATTCAGTCAGTGTAGCAAATAATATATACATTAGGTGGTGGATTCTTTTATTCATGGCAAGTCAAAAAAATATTATTGTGGAGTTTTTTTTTCATTCTATTTTTGCATAAAAGGATTGAGAGCGTATTTCCAATCAATCTCACTAACGCGAAGCTTTTGATAGACATAATGATATACATTTATGTCATTGTCATGTCATTTGAATGATGAGTACGCACATCACATCTCAGTCAGCCATCCATTATATTAAGTGCCAGTCAGGCATGTATACATTGAGAACGGCCCCACTTGCATTTTGATTAACATACTGTAGAAAAATTGAACAGTGCCGCTGTTTACATCCAAATAATCATCGGCTGTTTTTTTCTCCCCCCTTATAAATATGAAACATCAGCAAATTTTATGGAAATTAAAAAAAAAAAGGAAAAAGAAAATCAAATGCTCTTTAAAACATCAAGCCGCTGTATTTTCTCCCTTAGATCTCGTTAGAATTTATTTTGGTGATAACTCAATAAAAAGACTACAAAACAGTGAATGTCAATGAGGAAAAATGAAACTGTCTAAAAACAGTTAGTGTTAACTAAATTTAAAAGTTACTAAGAACGTAGACCTTTCTTTACACATACTTGCCAACTTTTCCTCGTTGACTTCAGGGAGATCCCGGGGGAGGTCGTCGTGTGAAGGCGGGGCTTGACAAATCACATCATTTTGGCCCAACCCCCTAAACGATTGTCACAATTTTGGCCATTTACAGCAGGGGACTAAGATGACGCGATATTTGCATCAAGCCCCACCCCCACCACTTATCTATTGCTGGGGCAAGAACCGGGAGGTTGCCCTGCTCTCCCAGGAGCCCGGAAGGTCTCCCAGAAATGCGGGAGTCTCCCAGACAGCCCGGGAGAGTAGGCAACTGTGCGTTAAAGAAAATCAGCTAATGAATCTCTAGAGACTGAAGTGTCTTTTACATTTCTGTCTCCATTACTGAAGTCATATTGTCTTACCTGTCAGTCTTTGATTAAATCTTGGTCTCCATGAAAATGGCCACCTCCATAGGCATCAATACATGGACATTGGACACAATTTCTGAACTGTGTCATCATGTCACAGATGGTGAAGCCAACCACGTCTTGTACTGGCTCAGCATCAGGGAGAATGGCAGACTCGTCAGGGAGTGAGGGAGATCACCCCTATTTCAGGGAGTCTCCCTGACATTCAGAGGGAGCTGGCAAGTATGCCTTTACATTGAGCACTAATCGAAAATGGTGGGAAACTTTTAAACTGCATACTGTTAATTCCTCTCTTAAATGACCCAAACTATTCTACTTAAAACCTCATACTCTCGTAAATAAAGACACCGACACAATGCTTTAGCATAAGGTCTCAGTTTATTGATTGTATAAAATTATGGTGGCAGTGAAAGCCTTTGCAGGTCAGCTATCAACTAATAACCAAACCAAAATCAGTGATAGGTTGTCCGGCCGTCCACACTGTTACCATGGCTCCTCCCTCACGATGTGGCCGGTGCTAAATCTGGCGTCAGAGTCCCCTTCTGGACTCACAATGACGTGCCCACACAAAGCAGGTCAAGGGGTCCCCAACACAAAGGGACCTAGAGCCAGGGTGCTTTGAAAGGGGCAGTGACCTGCGGCTAATCAGCGATTGCACCGTATGTATTAGTCGCTGACCGCAAAAGCTTTCCTGACGAACTGTGCCTGTTCTGTAAAGGGAACATGACCATAGAATTCCTGCATATCCAAAGGAGGGTGGGGGGGCGGGGGTGGAATTTGTGAAGCAAAGAGATTCCCAGCCTACACTGGAGTAACAATATATAGAGAAGCTACAAGTCCTCCCCCTGTGATTCTATTGGCTGGAGTATGCAGTGGACTTAATCCCTAGTAGGTAAGTGTACGACTTGGCGCAAAATAAACGCGTTTAAGGTCGTTCGGCTTATAGCCTTACTTGTCATTATTTGTACCAGTCGTGGATTATGACATAGTCAAGAGTGACTAAAATAAAATATAAGATATATAAATTATTATTCCCAATGTTAAGCTGATTTTATCACTCACTGGGAGCAAGTTACAAAGGGCTTAATTTAACTAGTTTGACAGTCATCTCACCTGTCGATCTGGCCTATCTAGGTACTCTGTTGTGGCCCTAACCTAAGAGGTTTTCCCTTTTATTATCATCATTTAAATTTATTTATTTATATAGCGCCATCAATTCCGCAGCGCTGTACAGAGGGCGTAATCACATAAGTCCCTGTCCCAATAGGGCTTACAGTGTAAATTCCCTAACATACACATACAGAGAGAGACTAAGGTCAATTTAATAGCAGCCAATTAACCTACCAGTATGTTTTTGGATTGTGGGAGGAAACCGAGGCGACCGGAGGAAACTCACGCCCTTGAAATCACAAGAGGGTTACTAGCTGTTAAGTCCAGTATGTTCTATAGGAAAGGTAATATATGAAAGAAATCGTGTTCATACTGGCACCAATGTCTTCATGTATTGTAGGTAAAATCAGTGAAGATAGGCTGATAACATATGTCAAAGTTAAGTACTAACCCTGTAGAAAAGATATAGTAATAAAATATTATTCCCAATAATATAATATTTTCATATTTTATATGTATTTATGTGTTAATTCAGTTGAATATAACATTTTATTTGTATGATATATATGGGCAAAATAATATTTAATTTTTTAGAATTCCCCACTGTTGCTTGTAGTGTGACCTCACAGGAGAGGAGTTGCGGTTGAAAAATCATGATTAAAAAGTACCTGCATGTGACCCAAAATTGTTCCTATCCCCTGGGTTCAAAGTGCTATTTTTCCATATTTCTGCTTACCTCGGCACCGTGATTTGTTCTGTTTCTGCTTCTGTCCCTTTTATTGTAAGAAACTTGTTTGCATTTTACTACTGTGTCTTTTTATTATCCTTTTTTATAATTTGAGCATTGTGACTATTTTGTCATATTAACTTTCATTTTATGATGTTCTGTCTTTGTGTTCTTAACAAATATGTGTGCTAGAGACCTTGGTTATTAAAATGCTACTTAACTGAAATACAGGGAATTGTTTGGTCTGCCATAACTTTGATTAATTTAAGTTGTGTGTATACAAGGAAATCAAAGAGTAGCCTAAGATTTCTGCAAGGATTATCCTTGAAAACCAATTATGCTGGTGGCAATTTTAGCGAGCCAAGTGGTTTTGTTGTAATTAACCCTTTTCAGCACATATGTCATGCAAGCTCAGGTGAGTGCTGTATGTGACAATTTGGACAATGGGGCATATTCCCACCAGGTATCTTCGTTCATGTCTGCGTAACTCACATCTTTCCCAACTGGAAATTTGTGACAAATTCATCCCTGATATACCCAAAGCATGCCCAATTTTACCCATACTTAGCCCATTGTTCACAAGTACACCCCCTTTCTCTGCCACACCCTTACCTTTGAAAAACTGTCCTAAAAAATCTGGATTGTTGGGAGGTATGGCATATAAAAACTCCTGCTTTTTTATTTGCACATATGCAGTTGTTTGTCCTCCAAGCTTCCTCCCTTCAGTAGGTAGTAAATGTGTGAGTTTTTTGGATATTGATGAGATAGATAGATAAAGCAAACTATTGTGTTTATAAAGGTTGTGGTTTCATTTTACACCGGTGGTCAGGGAACAGGTGTTAATTACCCCAAATGCTGTCAGTTGGATTGTAGACCCCTTTAAATCTGAAATTGCTGTTGTACCAGAAGAGCCTCAAGGGTTGGCAGAGGCACTTCTTGAGCTTCGATGCAATAATGAAGCACTTATTGCATTTGAAAACAAAGCAGATCTGTCATATTTTTGGATGTCAACAGCTGCAAAGGCATTCAAAATTGCACATGAGGAGGCAGTCAAAAAGTTGCAGCCTTTTGCAACAACCTACCTTTGCGAACAAGTATTTTCCACTCTAACGAACATAAAAACAAAGCAGAGAAATCGATTGGACGCTGAAGACTGTATCCAAATTGCTCTGACATCAAAATGCCCCAATATTGATGCTCTTGTATCAAAAATGAAGCATAATCATTTCTCCAAAACCTGAAGTTTTGAAGTTGAAGCTTTCAAAGAAATTTTGAATAGATTCAATAAAATTTTGAATTCCAATAATTAATAATATATGATTTCCTTCCTTTCAGGTCAAGGGGGTAACGTCAGCGTATCTAAATATATTTGGGGGTAAAAGGTAAAAAAGTTCCCTGACCTCTGTTTTACAGTTACTAGTAAATTCTATAAGAGGTTGGTTAGAAACTTTAAGAACATCCTTGATCTTATAAACCCTTCAGAAACCCCCCAGTTCTGTGCCGTGTACAGCTGAAGATCCTACGCCTCACAGGCCAGCTCCGGCAGCTGAACATACCGCCAAGGGGGGTATGGCATAGCCGAAATATGTTATGGCCGCAGTCAGTGGGGTGGAATGGGGTAAAGAGATTGTTTTGCTCTTGAATGATCACAAACATTTCCACATTTTTTAAAATGCATCAATTTCACTGTCAACGACTTTTAATTTCCGTAGACGGAGTTAAAAGGGCAGAAACAGGGTATTTGTTTTAACGTTTTTTTCAAACTTTTTTTTTTTTGAACCAGCGAAGACCTTGAGAAACTCCTGTAGTCTCCCCCAATTTCATCACTAATAGATTTAATGCAAATTGGATCTAATGGTGTCTATAATATTGCAGTTACTATTCAGGGGCTGGCTGGCAACTTTATTCTAGGGGGTAAACACAAGCAGGAGGCCTAGGAAAAATAAAAACTGTTCAGGCTATCAGAAACTTTCTATGCCTTCATAGTCTATCGGAAGTTCGAAGCTGCCATATGTCTGCATTAGGGGATTCCAACTATATGCAGAAAGGGGACAGAATTTATTTTTGCCTCTAAAATTGATAGATGGATTTGTGCACCAGTGTATTTTATGGAATGTAACTAATTTTACTAGAGGAAAATACCTAGATGTAATTAAACAATTACGAGTTCATCAGTGTGGAGGTACCCCAGTGTATACTAGATAGTAGAGATACCTGTGACTGGATAAATTATATAAATAGCTTATTTGTGGCTTATTTGTGGCTGGATCATGTAGAAATAATTTACTGTAGAAATGTATTTCAATCAGAGTTGCAGGTACCAATGTATAATTTGAAATGCACTTATTGTGTTACATTGGAATGTGTTTTGTATGCAAGTGTCATTGTTTGGATTTGTAACATTGCTGGAGGAAGTCTGTTTGCTGATAGCAGGAAATGTTAAGTAAGTGTTTTAGTGAAGTGACAAACACCTGTTTAGCTTGTATACCCAGCAGGGGGCCACTACCTGGCTGTCTGGCGTGACTGCATCTCAGATCATGAAAGCATTAAGTTTTAGCACATAACAGAGAAGTGTAAATATTGTTAGCTTTGCATTGAATGTAAATCTATGTTTGGGTATCCAAGTTCTTTTTTATTATTTTTTAAAAAATTGTTTATTAAGTAATTCCTTATAGCTTAACTGCTTAGACCAGGGGTGGGGAACCTTTTTTCTGCCAAGGGCCATTTGGATATTTATAACATCATGCCCGACATTCTGTGCGCGGGGAGGAGCACACGGGTCCGGGCTGTCACATAGGTTATTTATTTTTTTAAATTGGGGGTGGAAAATCGGCCTATGGCAGAGGGCCAGAACAATTGATGTTGCGGGCCTTATACGGCCCGGAGGCCTGACGTTTCCCATCCCTGGCTTAGACCGTTGATCATTAAATAAAAAAAAATTCAGCCTCCTTAATTTGTATTAATTTATACTTCCCCACCATAATCTTTGCAGTGCTGAAATTCAGTCCCCAGATCTCAGGGGCAACCCAATTACATTACTTGCTCCTCCTGCAGCCCCTCACTGTCTCTTCCTGCACTCTGATTGGTGGATGGTTCCAGCCATTCATCAATCAGTGTGTGGAGACCTCCCTTTTCTCTGAAAACGGGTCAACCTGCCAGGAAGAGATTTGTCGGGTAGAAGTATGGTCAAAATCCTTCTGCTTTTATCGTCATCTCGGGATGGCGTCTGCAGAAGAAAATCAGCGGAAATTGCTTT
This sequence comes from Mixophyes fleayi, assembly GCF_038048845.1. Taxonomy (NCBI): domain Eukaryota; kingdom Metazoa; phylum Chordata; class Amphibia; order Anura; family Limnodynastidae; genus Mixophyes; species Mixophyes fleayi. The sequence continues at coordinate 261,180,096 of NC_134406.1, read as the reverse complement.
ATTTTTAGCCCAAATATTTTGTATTTATTTTTTTAAATATTTGTATCTATTTTTAGCTTTTTTTTATTTTCCTCACTGGGACTGGGCTTTCAGTTGCAGGCACATATCTATGGATACTGGCCCGGCCAAGCGGTAAATTAACTCTTACTGTTCCGGTCAAGTAACGCCAAGGCAGTTGAGCATCGCTCAGCTGCCTTTGTGAAGTTTCATTGATCTTTTTAATTATGGCAATAGGTATTTTATTCTATCGCCAGAGAAAATCAGAAAAATTGCTAAGAACTTCATGAAGAGACCCCTTAGTTTTGTGAAATTGGGACAGTGTGCACATTTCGCGCCGATAGTGGCAATGCCACACTATACAGGGGAGGGGTCATGTAGCGCTAGACCCTCTGCCCCTCCAAGCATGTCTCCCAACTGTCCTGGAATCAGAGATGCTCACTGACCCCAGTGAAGTGGTTTTGGTTTTGGATCTGAATTAGCTTCATGTTTTGGTTTCGGCAAAACCACCCTTGTGTGTTTTGGTTTTGGATTTTTTTTAGAAAGAAACCCAAAACTAAAATATGCTAAAATCACATCATTTTGCTCTTTTTTTTGTTCCTACATTATTATTAACCTCAATAACACTAATTTCAAGGCATTTGCAGTCAATTTTGACCACATCACAGGTCACAATATTATTTTCATACACTTTCGGACAAATACTGCAGCGCCCTGGCTGGATGGTAAGTGACAGAGCAATAACACAAACACACAACAGGTCCAAGCACATCTAGGACACATTGACACACAGCAGTGGAAGAAAAGATAAATGGGGGTCCTCCCAATCCCTGTGATGTTGAAGTTTAAAAGTAAATCCAAAACTCCCAAGATTCAACTACGTCACAATGACGTTTTGCCTCGTTTTCGATTCCAAGGGCGCGTGCGACAGTACAGAGCCGGCGCACGAGCCGACTCGGATCCCCTAAGTTCGGTTGTGTTCGGTTTCCGAGGAACCAAGCCTGAGCATCTCTACCTGGAATCAGAAAAAAGTCCTGATGCACAGGACAGCAAGACAGTCCCTTCAAATTGGGACTTCCGCGGGACTGACAGTTGGGAGATATGGGTATAATAACCTTTAATTTTGTTATTTGTTAATGAAAAAAAACATACTATATAATGCTCCCTATATTTTAAGGTTAGACTTGCTCTTGGTCAGTTCTTCCCATTTTATAGTCCATAACATTGCAAATGCATTGATCAAGAGAAAATATCTACATTGCTGCCTATTGCATAGTATACAGACCCTGTTTATAATGCATAGTTTGTTATATGAATTATGCTATACTAACTACAGCCTATTGTATATGATATCTACGCTGTTTATGATCAATAGTTTCATATTTTTTTGTATAAATTGCAGTTGGAGACATTGGTTAAACATTTGAGCGTTAATAACAACAGAAAAAAGACTCCAGTAGAATTCAGTCTTTGACACAGACAGCTCTTATATAAATAGACATAGCGTGAAAGTGGCAAGAATGTCATGTGTATTTTGAAATTGGCTGGGGACGCTGCTATCAGAAAGGCCTTTGATTTATTGCCCTTTAGCATGATAAAGCAGAGGGGGATCAGAATGCACAATATTGTAGGTTCTGTAATAGATAATGAAATGGAAGACGGGAAATCACAGCACAGCTCTCCTCTGGTAAGGCTCTTTCATTTAGCATGCACGAGTAATGCGGAATATTTAGCTCAACAATTAGCTGCCAACGGGCCCGTATTAAATGAACACTGAATTTGTGGCCTCTCCATGCTAATACTCTCAAAGCAATGGAAAATAAGAGGCAGATTCCGTAAAAAAACAATAATAATTGAAGGTAAAAACAGTTATGCCTACGGGTTTTAACAAAATTATATCAATCATTCAGTAAAAGAGAGGAGGTCGCATAGAAAAAACAGTAAAAATTACCAGTCATCATCAGCTATTTATATAGCGCCACTGATTCCGCAGCGCTGTACAGAGAACTCATTCACATTAGCCCCTGCTCCATTGGAGCTTACAATCTAAATTCCCTAACATACACACACTCGCGCGCACACACACACACACACACACACACACACACACACACAGACAGACAGACAGAGAGAGACTAGGGTCAATTTTGAAAGCAGCCAATTGACCTACCAGTATGTTTTTGGAGTCTGGGAGGAAACCGGAGCACCTGGAGGAAACCCAGGCAAACACGGGGAGAACATTCAAACTCCACACAGATAAGGCCATGGTCGGGAATTAATCTCATGACCCCAGTGCTGTGAGGCAGAAGTGCTAACCACTAGACCACCGTGCTGATCTTGCACTGTAATCCGTTTCCTGGCTGTCCTGTGTAAGCTATAGTAAGTGGTCAGGAGCTACCATCCAGCCCACAGCAAAGAGGCGCTGTAGTAGCTATACCAGGTACCCTAGGCCATGTGCTGGTTTTATGCCCCATTGAAGGAGCCTAGTGGTGGCAGCACTGTCCTCCTACAACAATTTCACATTTGGCATTTACAAGTCGGCAAGCGTCTGGTGGCAAGGTGACACGAATAAGAGTTGTTTACTGACGGTGAGAAAACACCCCAGATAAACTGTGTAAGATCCTTCCCCCAAGACCGGGTGGCAAAGTAAGTCCATCCGATCACCTTTCTTTTGCCAGTAACGGGAAATAGCTGCTTCATGTTTAAGAGGTGACCTGCGAAATCTGTCTGTCAGTAGCCCCCATCCCATTTATTCTTGTATCCATAACAAACTATTCATAACAATATTTAATACATAATTAATAAAGACTTAGAAAGATTTTTTTTTCTACTTTAAATAATGGTAATCAATGTAAGATCCGCCCACATAAGCAAGGAACAGCGTTACACCAGCTTCCGACAAAGGCTTTAAATGTAACTCTAATGCGCTCTGTTGATTTTGTGTTGTCCTTCCTGCGCTGACTAATAATGATTTAGTTCTGCTCATGCAGCTCACAAATTCATTTTAATATGATTTAAGTCTAAAAGTATGTGGGAGTCTATTATTATTATTTCCTCCTATTAAAACCTTTGGCTCCTGTAACGGCAACACTAAAAAACAAAGGAACGAACCTGTATTAAAAGTCTCAAGCTCAGAACCTGTTAGGAATCAATAGAGTTCCCATCAGTACAGTAAATAAGTCATCAAGCGATTTCCAGTAAAAGCCAGGCCTAATATCTCATTAACCCTGTGTCTTACAAACAGCCGCATTCTGCATAGAAGCTTCAGCTGATTGTAGGAACATTCCACTCTACAGATATTCAGCCTTCCATGTCTTGGACCTTGATCAGAAGGGTGTATACGTGTATTATTAATAAAGTTTGATTAAACGTGATAATTTGTGTTGTTCTGTTACTTCAGGCCCTTCTGTCATCTCCATATAACGGAGGCAGCCATTTTGTTTTTTGATTGCCTTTGCTCGATGTAAGTGACAGGTACACTTTGAATTTTGTGTTTCACAGATGATAGGTATAAACCTCAGTCAAGGAAGTAAACTGTGATACAGATATAAAGCAGGTCAGTAAAAAGTGACGATTACACATACTTGCCAAATCTTAATAGGAAGGGGGGTGAAGGTGTTGACACAAATGCATACCTCCCAATGGTCCCGATTTTGGAGGGATATACCAGTTTGCGGGCCCCAAAAGTGGTGGGGCTTAACAGAAAAGTGAGTGGGGTTTTACACAAATTTACCCCTGTGTGGGTGGAGTCTGGGCAGAAGGGGCATATTTTGTCCTGCTTTTGGGATGCTAAATATTGGGAGTTATACAAATGTGATTTCATAGCCCCACCCCCGTTGGGCGGTGTCGATTTGCAGCATTGGGTTGTGGAGGGCGTGGTCATGAGGGTGTGAATCATGATCTAGCCCCCATCCCATCCACTTCACTAGGGAAATGGGTGAGATCTGACAGGGTGCACTCCCGGGAGTCTCCTGTACAATCCGGGAAAGTAGACAAGTAGGAGATTACTACCTCACTGCCATTAATAAGCGCTAGCCAAATACTATATATACAGTACTGTAACACCATGGAAATTTTAGGTGGTTTACAGGGGCATGGAATTGCCCCTAGCCATGATATGATATAGGCTTTTGTTGGTGAGTCTGGAAGGAGGCTTCTGTCTCCCTGCTTGTACAATGAGGAATACAGTGGTAGGACTGTCAACTGCCCGGCTGCTCTGATTGTGAAACGCAATCAGAGCAGCCGGGCAGCACACTCTCCCTGCCTGTCTCTGCACCTGCACATAGTGTGCAGCCGCCGGCAGCAAGCCCCTTCCTGGATTCGCCACTGCTTGTAAGATATAGATATCCCATACTTGCCTACTTTTAGGCACTGAAGTCCGGGAGGGGGCGGATTGCAGTCAATCGCTTTATTTTGGCCTCGCCCTCTGCGTCGAATATGATGTTTTGATGCGGGGGCGGGGCCAAAATAACACGACTCACCGCAAATCGCGTTATTTTGGCCAGGTATTTGCCGGATGCGGGAGACTTGCCTGTTCATCCGGGAGACCAACTCGGATTTCGGAAGTCTCCTGGACATTCCGGGAGAGTTGGCAAGTATGAGATATCCCTGATCTGTACTGTGTGCGTCTGCTTTACAGCAGCCACATGACCTTTTTCGACAAGTAGCTACAACTGTTTTTCCACTAACTTATGTGTCACGTGTGGCCCATATCTCTTAGATTGTAAGCTCATTTGGGCAGGGCCGTTTTTACCTCCTGTTTCATGTCCTTATACGTAATTTGTTTGTATTATGGTCCCCTCAATGTACCGCACTGGGTAATATGTCAGCACTTTATAAATAATAGATAATCATAATAAGGGACTGGTGATTGTGGGTAGATGATGGACCTGTCCACACATGGGGTCATTGGTGCGTTCCTTACAGAATGCAGGATAGACGCAATCATGAGCCTGTTCTTACCCTAAAATATAAAAAATCAGATTTTGTTTTGGTAGAAGAGATATTATAATGAAGGGAATGAGGTTGTGCGTACGTGCAGCTGTTCCTGATGGTTTGGTTTTGCACGTCGCCTTTATAGCTGTGCATTATAAACAGATTGCAATATTCTATAAAATAGCAAGGACACATTTGCAACTTCCCCTTTAAGACCTATCTTAGAACAGACTGGAAGATGACCCTCAGACCCTCATGTCTTCTGCTGTCCTCCAACCTTTACAGCAAAGGTGAGCAAATACCCGGGACGTGGAGATTATTTATTCTGATTTATGTCTGTCGTCTTCTCGCATCCAGGGTGGCTATTTGCTAACATGATAGAGGATCGCATTCATAGCATAACATATGTCTCCGCCAACTCTGACCCATTAAACCAGTTGGCGGTGAGAAAATAAACCCGTGGTCAGAGATGGCAGCCGAAGGCCCCAGCTGTCCGGACAGCATGTTGCTCAAGTGTCAGAACAGCGGGTTACATCGTTACAGAACAAATCTGGTGAGCAGTAAATAGCAGTTCATTAGGATAAAAGGACATCTTATTTTTCAAGACTTGCTTCAGTGTCCCGAGTAGCAGAAAGCCAGTGATTACATTACAGCCAGTTATCCAAGAGGGTTATACTATACATTATCTTGTTATCTTTTAACTATTTGGTGCGGGACAACTTTTGGGATAGTGGAAATGACGATGATTATTCTTCAGTTTAATGAGTATAAATATTAATAGCCATCTGTTGTGTGTACGGCAAACTAAAATCCCCAAAAGGAGGATGCTAAAGATGACCTTATAGTGAAAGCAGTCTAGTAAAATTATGATTGTCAACTTTATTTAACAAGGAAGCCCCGCAGGAGAGGTCAAGTGGCCACGGGGGGGGGGGGGGGGGGGGGCATGATGATTTGTGTTGTTACGATGGCTTGGATCACAGGATTGTCCCATCCACTTTATCAGGAAGTGGGCATGATACGAGAGGGTGACCTGCTCTCCTGGGAGTTTCAAGTGAATTACCTGGACATTCCGGAGTCTCCCCAACATTCCGAGAGAGTAATAGAATGATTCTGAAAAGAATATCTATAATATAAATGTCTAGTGGCGTGTGTTAGTCTGTCTGTGTGTGGAAAAAATAAAACCAAGCTGCAGCGCCACCTGCTGGGCGGAGTTATACACTGACCTACTAAATTCTTAGTGTGTGTGGAAAAAAAAATTCAGAAAGGGCTGAAATTTGGTATACTAAGATGTTTTTAATTTGTTCATTTAATTTGTTAATTGTTAAAAGTGTTTATAAAGATTTAAAAAATATATATATATATTTCTTGAAGGAGAAGGGACAGTTGGGAGTGGTTGGTGGTTGCCGGGGGTGACAGTGGGGAGTGGTTGGTGGTTGAGGCCTGGGCTATGGCCCAAATGCATGACAAGAACCTTTTTAACACCTTAAGTAGCTTGATTTGACTAGAATGCATGAGTATCATGCACGGGTTAACTTGTATATTATATATATTATATTCCCTGCTCTCTTAGGGTGGTTAACCAGTGACATTAAGGAAACACATGATCATGTTTGTCATGTATTTAGCAAGTGCTTACAGCTGCGGTAAATTTGAGTAAATAAAGCAGACAGCGTCTTTTCCTGCAGACACAAGCGGAAGTGGGTATGAAGTAATTGGAGCCAGTAGTTCCCCAGTGCACCAGTAGTTTAGAAACAACTTTAATATATGCTTATTTTCCCACCAGAGGACATCAGAAAAGCTAAAACAAAACTCCATTCAACTAAATTTTTATTATAGGGATAGGAAGAGTTGGGCCGAAGGCATACGGGTAACAAATAATACAAATTTGCCATCTCAGTGGGCAAAGTATTCAGGTAAGTCCCTAAAACCCCTAAAGTAGTAAACAATATGTAAATAAAACACAGACACGCGATTGTTAAACCTCTTTATTGAAATAACAGCTCCCCAAAACATCCTCACCAATGTATTCATAAATTAACGAAAAATTCATTTTTACTTGTTATCCAATGGGATATTCTTGTAGTCTTTAACAATTCTTTTAAATTTGTAATCCGGTGGGACACGTTCTTAATTTGTATTCCGAGGTGCTCCGGGGTTAGAAGACCCCTTTTGTACCTTCCAGGTACGCTTTATAGAGCAGAGCGCTGTATTCTCTGCGCTTTTTAGTCAAATTGCACTTTTATTAAACACAAAACCCGATGGGCTTTGTCTTTAATAAAATTGCCGTTATAAAAAATGACCTCAAAACGCCGAGAATTAGCGGTTCTACGGAACCGTCGTATTGTAGTTATAACCCCTTTAAAGTCAAAATAAATGAAGGGGGTTGGTTGTAAAGTGATAGAAGACAGGGCTTTGAAGTGACGGTTTTATGCTTAACATCACGCACAGTTCCATTTGGACCCACAATTTCCCAAAAGTCACCTTGAGTGCTTTTTACAGAGCGTTTCCCAAAAGTAGAATGGGGCGCGCACCCGTGTAGGCCCATATGCGTATAATAAAACTTGCTATGAGCATTAATATTCCTAAATGACCCCAGTGAGATGTTTTTCTTAAGTAATTCTGAGGGTACATCTTGAATCTGAAAGATGACATTAATAGTTGTTATTCCTTGTTGTATAATAGCATACTTGCCTATGCAGGGGCAAACTCAGGATTTGTAGAGGGGGGTTTCCAAACCATGCCACCAGTGGGTGTGACCAGCAGGCATGGGGGAGTGGCTATAATTTTAGACAGTGTTTGGCTGCTCTCCAACTCTTCCTAACCCTATAATATACATGGGCAATGCTGTGTGCACTACTGTTAGGTGCACGCAGCTCCCCCTTTTCAAGCAGAGCCGTGTGAAGCGGGGGCAGGGTCCAGCCACCTCAATTATACAGTGCCCTAGGCTTTGGGGGGGGGGGGGGTTCCAGGCACTAGGAAACCCCCCTCGGTTTGCCTATGCTATAGACGTTGTTGCGTGACCATAGCCCCGCCCCCTACTATAAAATGGGAAAATTCACAGCATTGAATAGCAAGGGCGGGGCCTGATTGGGGGATCGCATAATTAAGCCCTACCCCGCTATTCAATAATGCAGATTTTGGCATCTTAGCCCCTGTCACATGACCTGTCCTCCAGTAACTCAGTCTGGCATACTCAAAGAACTTAATATTACTCTTTGCAACATGTGATTAATCAAGACAGATAAGTGATAGGTGATAGAAGTGTGGGGCCGGGATTTTATGATCTAAGCACAGAGTTGCAAGATGTCTACTGCCTGACTCTAATGTGGTACTTCTGAGCAAAGATTGTTATGTTTCAATACTTTTCTGAGCCAAACCTGCTGTATGCCATGTGCCGTTGTATGTTTTATAGTACACATAGCTGATTAAAAATAGGGAAGAAAAATATTCTAATGGCCCTTTAAGTGGCAGAAAACTATTTTCCTTTAATGAAAAACCTGAGGTAAATGTTCGCTTTATATCATCCTATTTGACAATAATGTTGCAGTTTGGCACTAAACAAGAATCATTTCTTCGACTTTTTGCCTGGCTTATAAAATGTATCTCTTTTATGTTTTTACAGCATTAAAAAAAGTGCGTGAAATGCTTATTTTGCATTTAACTTCACAAAAGCTTCTTTTTTTTTTATCCCACGCCTAGTAATTTAATGGCATGACAGGGCTACGGCTGCCTTAATTGTTACATCTAATTAAATGTTGACATTTTTAAAGCAGCTCACCTTCTTCCCAGCTGTCTGGTGTGAAAAACTCCACAGTTTTCCCCTGGGAGTTGGTTGCTTTGCATGTGATGTAATTTCTGATACCCTTGTTAACGATGTAGAATTACATGAGGGATCCTTAAATTATTTAAACAATGACTAAAAACCAACAGGTTCAGTTCTAATCTTAGTCTGTGCTATTGCTCGTTTAAATGTTTAATGTGCTTGAGAAAGTGTTAATTACAATACGTCTGCAGTCATACCTTATATATTGCTTCAAGGCAAAGGATAATGTTTTTCTTACTTGGATTTTAGATTCGGCATGGGCAGCGTTTAAAGGGAACTTTGTCCCACACGAATATCTATTTGGAATCACTGACATGCTTTCGAGAATTTAGGGGCAAAATTTAGGGGCATATGTATCAAAGAGCGAAATACTCATTTATTAAGGGGTGTTTGCTGAGTTTTCGACTACACTCCCCTGTTTATGTCCCCATGTGAAAGATAGGATCAGATTACCCTACCCTGGGACCCCTGCTGTTCGAATACTGTCATGTAGATGTAGCTGGTGAAAGTCCGAGTGCACATCCCCATATGTTTAAATGTTTTAAGGGGATGGATAAAGGATTGTAATATTCCCAGATGTAGCGTTAGACAAGAGTGACAGTGAACGGATGGCAATGTCATAAGTCTTAATACTGCAAAATACAATGCTGTCTTGACAAGATGTTTACTAGAGATATTTGAATTATTTATATCCATCATCCATTGTTTAAACAACTGCTCATCTTGCATCCTGTTTTTTGTACAATGTGTTAGGAATAGAAGTTAGTACAGATTTTAAAATTAATTAGTATTATTTTTCACTGCACTTTTACTTTTTGGCAACCTGGTAGAGCCACGATGATTTGGTAGATTTATATTATCCTGGCTATTTATGGCTCTTAGGCAAAATGTCCCTGTAAGTACATGATAGGGACTAAGTTTTCACAGTCCCTATCATGTACTCACCAGCTGTTGTTGCACTCTGAGTTTGCTCGTTTCCACCCATGTGCCACAAGTGATTGTTTCCCACTCTGTTTGTAAGACTGCCTCGCCAAGCTATTCTCTGATTTATTTACCTGCGGCAATCTTTTGTTAGTGGATACTTTCCTGTCAGCAGCCATCTTGTTACTGGCATGACCACTTCCTGTCAACAGCCATCTTGTTACTGGCATGACCACTTCCTGTCAGCAGCCATCTTGTTACTGGCATGACCACTTCGTGTCAGCAACCATCTTGTTACTGGCATGACCACCTCCTGTCAGCAGCCATCTTGTTACTGGCATGACCACTTCGTGTCAGCAGCCATCTTGTTACTGGCATGACCACTTCCTGTCAGCAACCATCTTGTTACTGGCATGACCACTTCCTGTCAGCCGCCATCATGTTACTGCATGACCACTTCCTGTCCGTGGCCATCTATGCTTCTGTTTATTCTGTTATAAGCCTGACTCTTTCTATAATCATTACCCGATTGTAGCACCTTTCTACAGGATTTGTTGAGCTATAGACATTGAGTCCTCGCTGCTGACCTTCTGCCTGAACTGATTGTTCCTGTCTGCTACCTGCCCTGACCTTTACCCTGAACTTTGACCATCCCTTTGCCTTATGCTTTTGTACTGTACCCTCTTTTGTACTGACCTATTAGACTAGTCTAGTCTGGGACTCAACCTACTCTAGTGTGAGTGACCTTCCAGGTTTGCTGCAGAACACATGACAGCTGCCTGGATCCTGGCTGTCTAATAGAAGGATTCTAGGTGGTTGTATAAGGCAGAATACCTACAAGGGTTGCTACTAGCATTCTGTAAAGGTCAAGCGTGAAAAATAGCCCAAAATTTAAAACAGAGGTTACTGTTATCAATGGTGTGAAAAGTTGCCACTACAGGAGACCCAAGGATATATTTACTAAACTGCGGGTTTGAAAAAGTGGAGATGTTGCCTATAGCAACCAACCAGATTCTAGTTATCATTTATTTAGTGCATTCTACAAAATGACAGCTAGAATATGATTGGTTGCTATAGGCAATATCTCCACTTTTTCAAACCTGCAGTTTAGTAAATATACCCCCCGATCTTTTATCATTACCCCATCCCCTCACCCAGGGCCGGATTAAGGGAATGGAGGCCCCTGGGCTAAGGGGACCTCCATTCCCCCGTGAGGGCCCCCCTCCCCGTTATCTGAGCTACCCCCCCGGTGAGCTGAGCCGCCCCCAAGGCACTTACCTCCTTCTCCTGGCATTGCAGTCCTTCCCCGGCACGCAGCACGCTCTTTACTGAGGAGATCTCGTGAGAGTGAGACTCACGAGATCTCCTCAGTAAGGAGTCTACAGCGTGCCGGGGAAGGACCGCATTTAAAGTGCTCAGCAGCATTGATCGCGGCGCGGGCGCCCCCGACCGATCAATACTGCTGCTGAGCACTTTCAAGGGCCCCCTGGATGCCCGGGGCCCCTGGGCTGTAGCCCAGTTAGCCCTAGGGTTAATCCGGCCCTGCCCTCAGCCCAGGACCAGCCCATTGAAGTTAGTCTCTGCGAGAGGGGAACAGGACATATAGAGTCTCCAGTTCTGCACTGATGAGGCTGTCACCTCGCTGTGGGTTACCTGTTATTAGCATGTCTGGCCAGTCTCTAGCTTGGAGCTGGTTCTACCATAGCAAGTGAACCCCAAGCTTGTCCTCAGGTTTTAGTGGGAGCTGACCCAGACGGCCTATCACTGCTGCCGGTTACGGATTTTAGAGGTGGGCCAACGCTCATTTTTAATATTATTTTTTCTTCTTCATTTTCTAGCAGAGCTTCTTGTATTCATTTCTGCAGCACATTCATTTCGGTGGGGTGTCTACACGCTGGAGCAGATGTCATTGGCGATCCCAACGGCGAAAACGGCTGCAGCCACTGGTAGCAAGTAGTTACATTTGGCTTTTTAAGAATTAAAAGTGTATTTATTTATTAATAAAATGTACAGTATTGATGGATTTCAATAAGACTGTGAAGCACATTTGTGCTTGAATTCCACTGTCGCTGAATCTTTTCTTAATTCATTTCACATGATGACAAATATTGTGCAAAAAGAATAGAATAAGACTGTTTGTGTTCTCTTTATACTTTCTGTGGGGGAAAGTCCTTTTTTTTGATCATGATAACGCGAAAAGGTTAAGAATTGAATGGTGTGCAGCTAAAAATACATGAAGCACTATCATGCGCGAAAATGTGGAATTGGTGTGGTCCTTAAGTGTCTCCCACAACAGATAATTAAATTGACACTAAGGTTTAGATATACTAAAGATTCTAAAAAGGACACGTGATTCCCATAGCAACCAATCAGATTCTAGCTCTAGTACATTCTAGAAAATGATAGCACTTTTGCTTTTTAGAAGCTTTAGTAACTCTACCCCTAAAACTGACACATATATTAGGGCTCGTGCCCCCTGGCATTTATCATATAGATCTTACTCATACTTTCCAACTCTCCCAGAATATCCAGTAGACTCCCGAATTCCAGGTAGATCTCCCGGGAGAGCAGGCTGTTCTCCCGCATCCAGCTGACTTTCAAGTGGGTGAGATCGGGGCGTCCATTCGTCATGTAATTACTCCATTGCTGTCCTAAATGACGCAATTCGCAGCCCTCTAACTCCCTCTCCATACGCAGTTCACCTCCCATCCAGGCTCTATTGGATGGGATGAAAAAAAAGGGTTTAAAAGTTTGATGTTACTAGTGTGTTTTAATGCTAGTAAAATGCATTTAAACTAGTCTGACACTAGAAACCACTTTCTATTGTCGCTATACCCACGTCGCGGTAGTGTTCCATTTGTGTTCTGTTTCTTGGGACACACCTTGTACTATGTTTTGCGTCGGTGAAGCCTACAGTGAGCGCCATACATTAATAAAAACACCAGTAACAAATGCATATGCGTTTTTACTCCTGTTTGTAAAAGCAAAAAAAACATCTTGGGGTAAGAAGCCTTATAATGCAGCAGTTCTTTTCAGCAGGCAAGATCAGTGGTGGTCCCGCCAGAAGTACTGGTAATGTTCCAGTGTATATTCCCTATAGGGATTAAGCTCTCACAAGCAGCATCCTCTTCTTTTATAGATGATAATACTGATGAAACGTAGCCTTACAGCACTGGGGTCATGAGTTCAATTCCCGACCATGGCCTTATCTGTGAGGAATTTGTATGTTCTCCCCATGTTTGCGTGGGTTTCCTCCGGGTGCTCCGGTTTCCTCCCACACTCCGAAAACATACTGGTAGGTTAATTGGCTGCTAACAAATTGTCCCTCGTCTGTGTCTGTGTCTGCCTGCCTGTGTCTGTTTGTGTTTATGTGTGTTAGGGAATTAGACTGTAAGCCCCAATGGGACAGGGACTGATGTGAGTGAGTTCTCTGTACAGCGCTGCGGAATTAGTGGCGCTATATAAATAAATGGTGATGATGATGATGATGATGATGATGAATCAATGTACAGTAAGGGCGTGACAAGCTCGAGAGCATGCAGGAGTGTTTGATTCAAGCTTTTTGCTTCTCAAAAGTACGTGTTTTTCTTGCCCCAGCTACAGGTCGGGTGTAAGTGCCAATTACTAGTGATGATGGCTGTGTATCATGCTAGAACATGTGTTTGCAATCCAGAGAAAAATGCATTTTATGTACAGTAGAACATCCTGATAAATGTATGTTAAGGGCAAAAAACAACTTTTTATTTATTAATGTTTTGTCATGAATGACTATATTAGTAACAGGGGACATTAATTCAATAGTTTGTTTTTATTTTCTGTGCGTTCTTTTGGGACTTTATATTCCACATATGTATTGGACGTTAACCTGCAGTGTATTGTCTGTTAGAGCAGAGAGGACCTAGACCCGTGTTCATCAACAGACATATATATACATCCATTATCATCATCACCATTTATTTATATAGCGCCACTAATTCCGCAGCGCTGTACAGAGAACTCACTCACATCAGTCCCTACCCCAGTGGGGCTTACAGTCTAAATTTACTAACATACATACAGACAGAAAGAGAGACTAGGGTCAATTTGAGAACAGCCAATTAACCTACCAGTATGGGTTATTTTTGAGTATTCTTGTTGAATACAGATGTGCGTATGCCGGTGTAAGTGCGTTTTTACAAAAACGCACATTACGTTCGTTTCAGGTTTGCCAATGAATCAGGCCCTGGATCTTCTATTGATGGTTTTGTGACTTTCTTGTAGTCAGTGTCTATTTGCTTCCTTCCACCCCTGCAAATCATCTTGTGCTGCAGTGAACATCACTACATCTGTTATTTGTAAATGCCATGGTGAGCTGTCTGGGTGAACAGTGGAAAGTAATACGGGGACAAATGTTATGATTCTTGTTTACTCCTCGAGTGCATTTCTTACGTTCATTAAGAAATAACTAAGCTGTGGTTACTTTACATTATAAGGCTAATTAGTTTTGTCCTGCTGCGGCATCTGTGAAATGCCAGGCTTGAAAACTTCTCTTCCATTTGCTACATTCATTTGTTCTGCACATTGCGGACTGCAAAGAATTCATACCCTAATACAATGAATATATGTTTGTGCTTTCATTGTATATTTTAATTAATTAATTATCAAAGGGTAACTCCACTCAGAAATGTTTCCTAGGTAAAACCATACAATTTACTGAAATAACTCCTGATACTCGAAATAGGACTTCTGCTATTGCCTGTTGAAAATGCAGAAACACACTGTTGCCTTCCTTAGCAACACCTTAGAAACAAGCAGTGCGGTCCAGTGATGTGACAGGTTAGTTATCCACAATATGTAAAGTGGCAATGAGTGGATCTGGGTTTTTTACAGGTGTTTTCATGCAAAAGTATGAGTAGGAAAATCATTAATTAGGAAATATTAGTGGATTTTTCATTTAAATAAATTATTAAATATAACAGGAGGAAAAATAGAATACACCACAATACAGCAAACAAATCTAACCCATTAACATATAGAGAGAGTTGCTTCTCTGCTGGAACACAATGAGTGAATATCTGTTAATAGTTTGGAGTCCACATATTCCTTGTACAGCAGTGTAACTAGTTTATTCCACCACTTTGGTTATATAGTTATATATTTATTGTGCACCATCAGAGGGTAAATGTATCAAGTTGAGAGTTTTCTAGCGGGTTTGAAAAACCAATCAGATTCTAGCTATCATTTATTTAGTACATTCTACAAAATGATAGCTACAATCTGATTGGTTGCTATAGGCAACATCTCCACTTTTCAAACCTGCCGGAAAACGCTCAGCTTGAAACATTTACCCCCAGGAGTTTTTGTATTATAAATGAGTGAATATAACCTGTAATTTATTATGTTATGATTACGTGTTTTTCATTCTATTTCTATAACCATCTTATTCATATTACATTTGTGTGCTTTACTTTTTTATGGTTTTGTACTGTGAATGATACATTTATCAAGTAATTCAATTCTTGCAATCAGATCATATTTTTAATCACTTCATTTTGAATATGTTTTGCTGCATGTAAAATATATTCTATTACTATGTATCTGTTTAATAAATTGAAAAGCACTTCAAACCCCATTTTTTTAAGGTTATTTTATATTTACTATGTTTAGACCAAAATCAATTTAACAGCAACATGCACTAAAACATGAAGGTGCGATAGTCATGGGGGATAGAAGTCAAACATGAGTAGTCTGCACAGCGATGTCTTGAGATGTCAGTGGACTGCTTAATTATAGCGGGTCTGATTCATTAAGGAAAGTACTCATTTGTTTTACTTAAGTTTTTTCCTGGACAAAACCATGTTACAATGCAAGGGGTGCATATTAGTTCATTATTTTGCACATAAGAAAAATACTGTTTTTATTTTTCCTAGATCAACTTTAAATTTCAGTGTAAAAATAAGCTATCAAGTATATGTGTGCTACGTGAGAAAACAGCCAGTTTTTTCCTTAAGTGCAAAATAATAAACTAATTTGCACCCCTTGCATTGTAAAATGGTTTTGTCCAGAAAACTTAAGTAAGATAACTCAATTTCTTGCTTAACTTTTCCAAATGAATCAAGGCCAGCAACATGACTCACTGATAGCTAACTAGGGGAGGTAAGTACTCCCAAATAGGGTTTTGCTTTCCCTTAAGTTTATTTTGTCATTGCTGCTGCTGGTGCTACCATTTTTACGTTTTAAAACTCTGGATTCTCACTACCAATGCACAACCTCCCTTTGACCATTCTTCCCCACTTAGGGTGGAGGATGCAGGCACAAAATTTAGGATCCTTCAAGTGACTGAATCCTGGAAACCACCATATCTACTAAACTGCGGGTTTGAAAAAGTGGAGATGTTGCCCATAGCAACCAGTCAGATTCTAGTTATCATTTATTTAGTACATTCTACAAAATGACAGCTAGAATCTGATTGGTTGCTGTAGGCAACATCTCCACTTTTTCAAACCCACAGTTTAATAAATATACCCCCATGACTTGTTAAGAGTGTGAAAAAGAATCTTGGATGTCGTAACATGCAGTGGGAACCACTAACCTGTGCTTATCTTCCTTGCAAATCCAAGGGATAGCTCAGTGGAAAATACTACCAAGATTTGCTCACTTTTTAAAAATAAAAACAGCATCAAGAAACCAGAGATACCATCAAGCTATTGTTTTACTTTTTTTTGTGTGCAAATTTGGAGAGTTTAATTTTGTATTACCACTTCATGTATTGAACTGTATCAAATGTGCTGTGCAGACCTGCTATTAAAGTTAGAAAAGAAAGTTTTAAACAACAACCTGTAGAAACTATTCAGCAAGATTGATTCTAGTTTTGTTATAGCCTTTAATCAGATACAGGAAAAGTAAATAGGACCATTTTGGAGGGACTAAGTAATAGATATATGTTTTATAAGAGTAGATAAGACTAGAAAAGACTCTCCCAAGTTTAGATGTATCATCCCAGTATTTTTAAGATTTTATTGGATGTTTCTATGGTAACAATTCTTACTTAATAATAGGAAATTACAATAATTTAGTGCAAGAATATCATAAGTAGGCAATTAAGGTCTTATACACACAAACATTAAAATCATGAGCTCAAAGCTTCTTAAACACATTGTAAAGGTCTGGAGTCAGTATCAGAAGTCTGTAGCTGGAAAGGAAGGCAGACTAGATCAAGGAATGGTCCCAGGTTGCTGGTTTCAGAATCCAGAAGGGTAGATAAGTTCAAAGGGTTGAGACAGAGGCGAAGTTGTGGACAATCCGGTAACAGTATCCTGGTAGAGAATGATTGAATGAACCATGAACAGCAGCAACTAGATTACTGGACAAGAGCAGAATAATATAGCACAGAAAAAGTGGAAGGGCCTAATTTATCTAGGAAATCAGGAGGACGGAGCTAGAATGTGATTAAATCATAACGGTAGATGTTAGACTGAGTTATACACAAGACAAAGCTAGTAGCTGTCCAACAGCTCCAGTAGGTCAGACAGTAGAGACGCCTGAGGCAGGAGCCCAGAGTCAAATCCTGACAGTGTGCCACCAAAGCATAGAAAAGGGTCTCTGATAAATATAATGTAAGTAACTGAACCATACACATATATAAATTAACGCTATTTAGAGGGTATGCGGTCGATGGCTAGACATTCATTTGGTTGACATTCAGAAAGTCAACAAAAGTAGGTCAATTGAAACGTTGACAGTATTATTAGGTTGACAATTCAAATGTAGACCGTATTATATGGTTAGGAGTAGGATAGGGTTATGGTTAGGGATATTATTGATGACCTAATAATACTATCTACATTTCAATTGTCGACCTAATAATTCTATTGATGTTATTATTTTCGACTTTCCAGCCCTGTCTATGTTATGGTGTCGACCATACAAATCTTGATTATGTAACCGTCGAACAGATGTATCAGACCCATCTAGAGATTGGAATCTTCCCTTTCAGTCTTGAAATATTCAGTATAAGATGTCATCTGGATCAGATCTGTTTTCTCTATAGAATCTCTGCTTGCAGGCAGGTCGCTTTGCTTATTACAGCAATGTCTCCATCGTAGGTCAAACAGTTGGTGCAATGGGCAGCATTCTAATACTTTAGACTAATACTAATTTATTATTTATTCCTTCTATTTATACTCTTGACACACTGGAAATTGCACCAGCTGAATAAGACTCTCATTTCTGTCAACAAATACAAGGGCAATTTGTCTTCCTTCTGTACAGAAACGTAGAATAACAGAAGATTGTAAACTGGTTAATTACCATCTAGACTACTAGGGGTAAATTCAAAGCTACAATGTATCTTTTGTACCTATGAAAGGCTCAATACCTAACGTACATTGTCTTGTCCATAGCCAATTCTG
Source organism: Mixophyes fleayi (assembly GCF_038048845.1). NCBI lineage: Eukaryota > Metazoa > Chordata > Amphibia > Anura > Limnodynastidae > Mixophyes > Mixophyes fleayi. The sequence continues at coordinate 261,162,030 of NC_134406.1, read as the reverse complement.
AAGGACATCTTTTAGAGTATTCTACACGGGTGACACAATTCACATGGTGCATAGAGAGCCCTAACGGCCTGGTGTAGAGTTGGAATTTAAAATACACACTTTTGTACGGTGCATGCGCACAACAAATGCGTAAGTGCATGTCCCTATGTAGACAGAGGTGCACCCCACACTTACGACTCCTTACGTTTAGAGCGGCCGACAGGGGAAGGGGAGTACAAGCATAGGCCAAGTTCGGTAAGGTTGTGTTCATGTATATGGGACTGAGTCTCACCTGGACGCAGATACGTCTGTGAGGAGGCTTATGGGTGTTGAAGGGCAGATTCAAAAGCACATCCATTCAATGCAGACCTGAACCATCCTTAGATGCGTACGGCTCAACATACTACACAAAATGCTGCTTCCTTTCAGACACAATTTACATCTACGTTTCTTAAATAAACTGCGTCAAACTCTACAACAGGGCCTGAGTCTACTCAGCTGAGCCACAGCCACATATTCTTTACCTGTAACGGGATTAAGTAAACGTGCTTGGTACGTCTTCTTACCAAAAATGCCGGACAGCGGATCGCCACAGAACCACCACAAAATACTAAACAGCACTGCCGGATAAGCAGTGGACACTGGATAACCTTGCAGAGTGGTTATATCACAGTGCGATAAATAAAGCGAAACAAAACATACAACGTGTTCTTTTTTTTATCAGGTGCGGTCGCCAGCCATGATGTACACTGCTGAGACACCACAACTCAAATACTTTCCAAACTAGCATTATAGACAATTTTGTGTAAGCAAAATTAGTAACCCAATAGGTCGCACTCCTTTTTCACCATAGGGATTTGGTCTGTCCATCAAAAATTGGTATTTTTATGAAATCTACAGCATGACTTATTGTGAAGAACGTTAATGATGAAACTGCCTTTCTTCCAGTCACACTCCATATGTACGTGTCCGTGTGCTATTCCCCCCCCCCCCCCCACATACATATAGATCCAAAGGAACTGCACGGTGGCTTCTTGTTGTGTTACACTTGGCGTCACCTCCGCTGCAACCTCAGATTGCCCACGTTTACCCTCTCAATTTCTCTAATGTGTTTTTTTTATTGACAGGTCTCCATTGTGCCTCATTTTAAATTTGTCATCAACCAATGACATTTATGGTTAAATCATGTTTTTTGTTCCTCAGGTGTACCTAGATTTTTTAAGGCCTTCTTGCAAAACCGCCACCTTGGCTCCCCCTCGTACGTTAACCTTTGTAGTACAGACCAATACAGAACATAACAATGAAACGTACAGTGAAAGAAATGCATGATTTATATACTGTGTCGTCTCCCGCAGGCCGTGCTTTGCTGCGACTGACAGACAAGAAGCTAGAGAGGATGGGGATTTTTCAGGAGAGTCAGCGACAATACGTCCTACAGCAAGTTCTACAGCTGAAAGTCCGGGAGGAGGTCCGAAACCTCCAGCTACTGACACAAGGTATGAGACGCTGGTGTCCGGTGTAAATTCCCTGCGTTTTCAGGAAAACAACCTGTTGACATATTAATCTAAAGGAACTTGCCCTTTTTATGGTGTTTATTGCTTTTCTAAAGGTCTCCTCAGGTAGCTTAAAGAAAGCTACAGTAGTTATAAAAGAACAATGCATAAATTGGTATGTGGAATTGACCACTTGGCAGGATGAATGTCGTCTTGATCCACAAAATATCGGTGTTCCAACGGTTTAAATGTCAGGCTGCTAAGATCAAAATAGCTTTAAAGACCATATCCAGTAGCTGGGAATGTAGTTATTTGTACTTATGTGTTTTCATTTTGTTGTTCCTGTTCGTCCTCTTCCCTGCTGTATCTCATCATAAACAAGACTCGGAGGTAGTGAGATTTCTGCAAAACAGCATCCTGGATTTAAGATAAAGGCAAAAACTGAACTTGCGCAGTTAGAATTCCATGATAGTGATGTAGATTGATCCTGCGCGGTAAACCAGAGCAGCCAATCAGATTCGGTTGTTTTTACAGTTTACAAAATGAAATGTTTTGTTTGCTGCTATTAGTTACAGCGACATTAGTGCACAGTTACCCATGCGCACGTTTTTGTTAAATGTCTTTTCATAAATTCATGGATTTATAAGCGAGTAAATCATGTATTATATTTCCATATATAAATGCTATATATCCTCTTTTCAGGACCGGTAGCTGGTAAGACAATGGCTCTGAAATAGGAAGGTAGTATGCTACAAGTTACAAGTCAAAATAAGATTCTATAAACATGGAAATTGTTTCCGCTAATTGTTTGTTTGTTACAGATTGTCTATTGTAGCACACATTGGTGCTAAAACGTCAATTTATCTATTGATGCACGTCTGTGACTTGTGGGAAAGACTTTCACAGAAATCTGGCAGTGTGTAACGTCCAACGATAATTTCGTTAGTAACCCTGTTTAATCTGATATTCAAGGCCAGATGGCACAGTTTAGCCTTAAGTACAATTTATCAAAACTTTTTTTCTTTAAGTTTAGGTCAGTCAGCAAGTGGACATTTCATCCCCACAAACAGCTACAGCCTAGCAAAAGTATTCAGACCCTTAACCGATACACTCACTGAATAACAGATCCTACACTGATATTTTGTCCTCTTCATCTGACAGGACGACCACTGTTGCCAGAGGTGTGGTAGTTCAAACTAATCTCTTGTTAACGTGACCTTGTTTTATGTCACAAAGACATCTTAAAAAAAATTAAACATGGTATTTACAGGATTATTTAATTTTATTAGAATATGGAATAATAATAAGTTCTAGGGCGCATGACGATGTATAATGGCAGGTATGTTACAGATAAATAAACTTTAATGTGATAGGTATCACTGTGACATCATAAATAAAACTTCTGCCCAGAATATCACACAGATTGATTATATACATAAGCAGCAATGTATTGAGATGCTGGTAACACCGCTGGATGTGGGCTGTGAGTGGTGAATTAAAGCAGTTCAAGAAAAAGTAGTCACATAAAAATGAAGTGCAGATATACAATTTATAGCTATGCAAAAGTAGGTCCGTCCAGTGCGGTGGTAATCGTTTTCAATATTACCACCATAATTACACCGAGGACTCCTCCAATTAAAAGACGAATCTGTAAAAAAAACAATTTAAAGAGAAGCAGACTTACCTGCATACCGACGTTGGAGATGTCCGATGGGCGCGAGACGCTGACCTCAAGTGACTCCGACTACTGAGGTGTCCGTCAGTAGACTTTAAGGTCATTGCAACTTCTATCCCAGTGATGGCTAACCTGTGACGCTCCAGGTGTTGTGAAACTACAAGCCCCAGCATGCTTTGCCAGTAGATAACTAGCTGTTAGCTGGCAAAGCATGCTGGTGCTTGTAGTTTAACAACACCTGGAGTGTCACAGGTTAGCCATCACTGTTCTATCCCTTTTCATTTAAAGCGGCAGTGCCAAACTCCGCAGGTTAAGTGTTTAAACACTTAACCAGACATTGCCGCTTTAAATTTAAAGTGAAGTCGCAATGACGTTAAAGTGGTCGGAGTCCCTTGAAGTCAGCGTCTTGCGCCAATCGGACATCTCCAACGTCGGTATGCAGGTAAGTCTGCTTCTCTTTAAATCGTTTTTTTACAGATTCGGCTTTAATTGGAGGGGTCCTCGGTGTCGGAATATTCAGCACCGATCACCCGTACCCAACCCGTCCAGTGGTGTCACGGACTTACCTGATCCCCGCCGCTCCGTCCAGCCGCACTTCCGCATTCAGGACCATGTGACCACACCCGGAGGCGGTCACATGACCACAACCCTAGAGGCGGGGATTTTGAATCCCCTTCAGTATTAAAACCTCACTCTGACACTGGCTGAGTGTCAGAGCAACACTTACCTGTTCCTGGCTCCTGCTCTTCGTGGATTGCAGTGTCTTCCTGTTTCCAGTGTCTCCTGTGTGCTGATCTCTGCCTGTTTGACTTCCCTGGCTCTCCTATCCCTGTGTACCGACCCGGCTTGCTGATCATTCTCCTATTCTTGTGACCCGTGTACCGAACCTGGCTTGTTGACTCCGAGTTGCCTTCTGATTCTGCCTGACTCCATTCCTGTGTACCGAAACGGCTTGTTGACTCCGCTACCACCGCTTCACTCCGCTGTACTACATCTTGAGGCGAACCTGGGGACCGCGACCTGCGACTCCTGGCAGCGAAGCCCACCCCGCCTTGCGGTGGTTCTTGGTGAACACCGGGGAGATCGTTAGACTCCGCACCTCAGGTAAGCCAGTGCTAATCAAGATTAGTAATATAGTATCCAGAATCTGTTACAGTTTGCTCTGACCATGGATACCACAGCTAAAGATCTGTTGGAGCATTTAGTAGGAAGGATGGATAAGCAAGAAGCTAACCAAGAGCAACTTTTAAAATTCCTCAATAGTCTATCCACTCGGTTGGATGTTGTCCAGAACACCCTAGTGGCTGGTGGATCACCTGGGCCGGCAGTGGCCCCTGTACCTCAGGCCGCAGCAGCAGCTTCTTCCTCGCAGCTACGGTTACCTAACCCACCCAAGTTCGATGGAGACCCTAAAAATTGCAGAGGATTTTTAAATCAATGCTCCATACAATTCGAGCTTCTACCTGGGAACTTCCCCTCCGGGGAAACGAAAGTGGCCTATGTGATTTCGTTATTGTCCGGTCAAGCTTTAGCATGGGCTTCCCCCTTATGGGAGAGGGACGACCCCATTCTACATAACTTCAACCTCTTCTTGTCCACCTTCAAGAAAATATTTGATGAGCCAGGAAGGGTGTCCAATGCCGCTTCCGGCTTACTACGTCTCCGCCAGGGAAACCAGTCTGTGGGGCAGTATGCGGTCCACTTCAGAACCATGGCCTCTGAACTTCGCTGGAACGATGAGGCCCTAGTAGCTACATTCTGGCAGGGCCTTTCAGACCGAATCAAAGACTAGTTGGTATCCCAGGAACTCCCTACGTCTTTGGACGATATTATCTCCTTCTGTGTCAAAATTGATTTGCGTTTCAAGGAACGTAATTCCGAGAAGGAACAGTCGCGGCGTAGTATGATTCGCTTGGCCCCCAACTTCCAAACCCCTGTTCTTCCCCCTGAAGAGCCCATGCAACTTGGGAGGACCCGCCTATCAGCCGAAGAGTGGGAGAGGAGATTTCGGAACAAGTTGTGTTTATATTGTGGAGAGAGTGGCCATCTTCTGAGTTCTTGTCCCAAACGCTCGGGAAATGACAGGGCCTAACGAGTTCTGGAGCTGTATCGTTGGGCCTCTTTTCTCAGTGTCAGTCAGTTCCCAATAGTAATGATTGCCTGTCTATTCCCATTTCCCTTCAGTTAGGACAAAAGACCTTCCCGCAGTCGGCTCTTCTAGATTCCGGAGCCGCAGGAAATTTCATTTCTGCCACAGTAGTTAAAAAATTCGCTATTCCCACACAAGCCTTGGAACAACCCATCTCTCTGATGGCCATTGATGGGGGAAGAATCCCTGAGGGGTCCATCCTGGTACGCACTATTCCTCTTCTACTTCAGATAGGAGCACTTCATCGAGAGAAGATTTCTTTTCTAGTAATACAGAGATCTACCAACCCAGTCATCCTAGGACTTCCTTGGCTTCGTGTCCACTCTCCCACCTTGGACTGGAAATCTGGTCACATATTGTCCTGGGGACAGCCCTGCTTCTCTCGCTGCCTACAGAGAGTGGTTCCCCCGAATAGTCCCAGACGTACCCAAGAATTTCCTGTGACTCTCCTGCCTGAGCCATACCAAACCTTCTCTGATGTTTTTTGTCAACAAGAGGCCACTAGACTTCCCCCTCACAGAATCTGGGACTGTGGCATTGATCTGATACCTGGTAAACCCATTCCCAGGGGCCGTGTTTACCCCCTTTCCCTCCCGGAGTCTAAGGCTATGGAGGAGTACATCCAAGAAAATCTAAACAGGGGCTTCATCCGCAAGTCTGCCTCCCCAGCTGGGGCTGGCTTCTTCTTCGTAAAAAAGAAAGATGGGGGCCTCCGCCCTTGCATTGATTACAGAGGCCTGAATGCCATTACCGTTAAAAATCGGTATCCACTGCCACTGATTTCTGAATTATTTGACCGGATTAAGGGTGCCACCATCTTTTCTAAACTTGACCTCAGAGGAGCGTATAACCTTATACGCATTAAGGAGGGGGATGAATGGAAGACGGCGTTTAACACCCGAGACGGCCACTTTGAATATCTGGTCATGCCTTTCAGGCTATGCAATGCCCCAGCTATATTTCAGAGCTTTATGAATGAGCTGTTTCAAGACCTCTTGTACCAATCTGTAGTCATCTACTTGGACGACATTCTCATCTTTTCTCAAGATCTAGCATCTCATCGTACTCATGTATTGGAGGTCCTCTCCCGTATCCGAAAAAATCAGTTATTTTGCAAATTGGAGAAATGCACCTTCGAGCAGAGACAAATTCCCTTCCTGGGATATATTATTTCGGGCACCGGTCTACAGATGGATCCCACAAAATTGAAAGCCATACTTGACTGGCCCCAACCTTCGGGCCTTAAGGCCACTCAACGCTTCCTAGGATTCTCCAACTATTATCGTCAATTTATCAAGGGGTACTCCTCTCTCGTGGCTCCCATCACAGCATTAACCCGCAAATCTGCTGATGCTGGTATTTGGTCCTCTGAGGCTATCCAAGCCTTTATATTATTAAAGTCTCTCTTTTCATCTGCACCCATTCTTCAACAGCCAGATTGTTCTCGTCCCTTTGTCCTGGAGGTAGATGCCTCTTCTGTTGGCACAGGAGCCGTACTATCACAGCAAGGTCCTTCTGGAAAACTTCATCCCTGCGGATTCTTTTCCCGTCGCTTTTTACCTGCTGAGAGGAATTATGGGATTGGCGACAAAGAGCTCCTGGCCATCAAATTGGCTCTCTCCGAATGGAGACATTTACTAGAAGGAGCGCAATTCCCTATCACCATATATACCGACCATAAGAATTTGCTTTACTTACGCACTGCTCGATGTCTAAACCCTCGACAAGCAAGGTGGTCCTTATTCTTCTCACGCTTTGATTTCAACATCACTTTTCACTCAGGATCTAAGAATACGAAGGCAGACGCCTTATCTCGCTCTTTTGATCCAGCTGACATGGAATCCTCGGAAGATAAGAAATTCATTGTAAATCCATGTCAAGTATTGGCAGCTACACACCTGAAAAAGGGTTGTCCTCCAGGCAAAACATTCATCTTGCCACATCTACGCACCCGGCTCCTTCACTGGGCTCATCACTCACTCTTCTCTGGGCATGCCGGCATTCGCAAGACCTGGGACTTATTGTCCCGAAGCTACTGGTGGCCTTCCTTGCTGGAGGATGTGAAGAGATTTGTTGCTGCTTGTTCCAAATGTGCTCAACACAAGACCTCTAGGAAAAAGCCTTATGGATGCTTGCTCCCATTACCCATTCCTGATTACCCTTGGTCACAGATCTCCATGGATTTTATCACGGACCTTCCCCCTTCCAAATCCTGTACTGTAGTGCTTGTGGTCACGGATCGCTTCTCTAAAACAGCCCACTTTATTGCTCTCAAAGGCCTTCCTTCTTCCTCCTCCTTAGCCGATATTTTTATTAAAGAAATATTTCGCCTCAATGGCTGTCCTCAACATATTGTCTCCGATAGGGGATCACAATTCATATCAAAATTTTGGCGGTCTTTTTGCAATAAATCCGGGATTAAGCTTGACTTTTCTTCCGCATATCATCCCCAGTCCAATGGGGCTACTGAGAGAACCAACCAAGAATTAGAGAAGTTTCTAAGAATATTTATCTCTAGTAACCAAGACAACTGGGTGGACCTTCTCCCTTGGGCCGAGTTCGCCCATAACAACCATTTTCATGAGGCCATCTCTAACTCCCCCTTTTTTGTTCTGTATGGCTGCCATCCTAGACTACCCACCTTCTCTCAAGTCTCATCTTCTGAAGTTCCAGCAGTGGACTCTCTGGTTCGTAACTTCTCTGATATTTGGGAACAAACCAAGACAAACTTAAAACAAGCAACTACTCGTTCCAAAAAATTATATGATAAAAGGAGAAGAATGACTCCAAGTTTTGCAGTTGGTGACAGGGTATGGCTATCCACCCAGAACATTCGTTTAAAGGTTCCCAGTAAAAAATTTGCTCCCAAGTTTATTGGCCCATTTGCTATATCTGAGATTATTAATCCTGTAGCCTTTAGATTGAGTCTGCCTCCTTCCTTACGCATACCCAATGTCTTCCATGTCTCCTTGTTAAAACCGATGGTAACCAACAGATTCTCCACCTCATCCAGAACTCCTCCTCCTGCTGTGGATCGGGATCAAGTTGAATACGAGATTAAAACTATCCTAGATTTTCGTAAAGTTCAAGGCGCCATACAGTTCTTGGTGGATTGGAAGGGTTACGGCCCTGAGGAGCGCTCATGGGTAAGAGCCATTGACCTACATGCTCCCCGTCTACTTAAATCCTTCCATAAAAAATTTCCTTTGAAACCCTATTAGGTGTTCGGAGTCCACCTTTATGGCAGGGGGTACTGTCACGGACTTACCTGATCCCCGCCGCTCCGTCCAGCCGCACTTCCGCATTCAGGACCATGTGACCGCACCCGGAGGCGGTCACATGACCACAACCCTAGAGGCGGGGATTTTGAATCCCCTTCAGTATAAAAACCTCACTCTGACACTGGCTGAGTGTCAGAGCAACACTTACCTGTTCCTGGCTCCTGCTCTTCGTGGATTGCAGTGTCTTCCTGTTTCCAGTGTCTCCTGTGTGCTGATCTCTGCCTGTTTGACTTCCCTGGCTCTCCTATCCCTGTGTACCGACCCGGCTTGCTGACCATTCTCCTATTCTTGTGACCCGTGTACCGAACCTGGCTTGTTGACTCCGAGTTGCCTTCTGATTCTGCCTGACTCCATTCCTGTGTACCGAACCGGCTTGTTGACTCCGCTACCACCGCTTCACTCCGCTGTACTACATCTTGAGGCGAACCTGGGGACCGCGACCTGCGACTCCTGGCAGCGAAGCCCACCCCGCCTTGCGGCGGTTCTTGGTGAACACCGGGGAGATCGTTAGACTCCGCACCTCAGGTAAGCCAGCGCTAATCAAGATTAGTAATATAGTATCCAGAATCTGTTACAAGTGGATAATGCAAAGTATATGAAGATAATTGAGAATGGTTCAATAATGTATAGTTTCCATGCGCAGCCTTGGAAACTAGGCGTCTCCGACGGGACCCAGGAGCGAGCGGCACCACCCGCATACGGGGAGGGAAGACGTGCCCGGACTATAGGAGAGGAACCTCACTGCTCTACAAGCAACATCTTTTCACAAAAGTGAGTTATTGGGAATATTTCCCACAACAACATCTGGACAAGTTTGACTTTAACAGTCTATGTATGGAACTATACATTATTGAACCATTCTCAATAATCTTCATATACTTTGCATCATCCACTTAAGGATAAATCCTTAAATGCTAAATGGTTACTCAGAGCTAAATAAACCTTACTTTCATAGAAAAAAAAAATGTTGTAATTAATGGAAGCAATTTTCTGTTGGAAGACCGTAAATTAGCAAAACGCTGCACTCAAAGCGTGTATTGGATTAATTGTCTATAAATGCGCCGTGTAGCTAAATAGGCGCGTTTTCACATAAGACAAATGAACGCGCGGTTACGTATTGGTGGAAATATGAGGTTCTGCGACAAGTCTATGGCCATTCAGGATCCGTCACACAATCTACTTGTACACGGGATAAAGTGGCTGAGTTTTTAGTATGTAGGATATCTGTTTATGACTTATTTTTTTCCTCGTGACTGTAGATATTCAGTTTGGTGGCTGTATACGTGTCTGAAGAGGAGCTGCTGAGATAATGTACTGGAGCCTGAATATTCATTTGCTGAACAACGTGCTGAGAATAGGGTTTTTTTCTGGTGACAATACAATGAAGGAACAGATGTTGGCAGATGAAGGTGTTAGTGTTAGAGGAGAAGTGTCTAGTTGTTGGATGTGATCCAGTTTGGTTGTGAACTGTATTTTGGATTGAGGTAGCATATTGCACTATAAATCTGTGCAGTTAAATCCTTATGCAGAGTGTTAAACGTGTGATGTGACAGGAATTTTGATGTTTACGCCCCTGCAGGAAGATTGCGGATTTTATTTTTAGCAGCATTGTTATTAAAGGGTTAACCCTTTTCTAAAAAATCAGCATCAGTCTTTGTTCATAGAGGTGGGGTGTTTTATAGGACTTTACTGGTAGAATTTATATTGCAGCTAAGGGTCTGGTCTTAAAGTCACCTATGCACAGTGGAGGCAGACATTTTGTGGGCTGAACCAATTATTCAGCTTCACTAGGAATTAGTTGCATCAGATACAGCCTTTATATCACCCACACCAGGCCTGGTAAATCTGTGGCTCTTCAGGTTTTTATGAAACTACAAATCCCACCATACCATGTTAGCTATTGCTAACAAAATATGCTGGCAAAGCATGCTGGGGGTTGTAGTTTTACACAAAATCTGGAGAAATACACATCTGTCAAAATAAATTATACATTAAAAAAAAAAAAGAAATACTGCTGTTTATTTCATTAAACAAAGGTATATAATTCAAATGGATGATTTGTTATTGAAGGCGTAGCTCTATTATTATTATTATTATTATTATTATTATTATTGTTGTTGATTTGTTAGATGTTGCAGTACCAGACAGTGGTGAAAATGGAGCATACATAAAACAGGGACATATAAGGTGGACAGAAGTGCAGACATGTGAGTAGTATAGGTGGGAGTAGGGTAAGATCTAATAAAGAGATGGGTTTTCACAGAGTGTTCAGAGATTTGCAGGCTGTAGGAGAGTCTGATCAGGCCAGGTAAGGAGTTCCATAAGTTGGTAGCAGCACAGGAGAAGTCTTGTAGGCAGAATGATAGGTGGTTACCAGAGTGGCGAGTTGCAGGTCAGAATAGATCTAAGCGAGTGTTTAGGAGAGTATTTCTAGATGAAGTTTGAGATTTATGAAGGGGTGGTTTGTTTAGTACTTTGTAGGTGAGGGTGAGTATTTAGAATTGGATTTTGGAGGATGTGGGGTGTCAGCGTAGGAATTTGCAGAGTGGTGCCGTGAATGTGGAGAGGCAGAAGAGTAGAAGACTTAAGACGGATTAAAGCAAGGATAGATGGGTGAGGGAAATGCCAAATAGGAGGGAGGTTACAGTAGTCAAGGCAGGAGATGATGAGAGAATGGATAAGAGTTTGGGTTGCTTCATTGATAACAAAAGTCGTATTCTATCACCATTTTGAACATGAAGGCGACAGGATTGTGAGAGAAAGTGGATGTGAGGAGTAAAGCAGAGGGTGGAGTCACATTAGCATGGCCAATCATAACATTCTGTACTTTAGGTGGGAGGTGCACATTTAATGCGGCATCTAACTGGATCGGCATCTAACTGGATTGTACAATGTAACCCCCACCTAGACTTGGTTGCTGTAACAAGAGCGCTTTGCACTTCTCACTGAAAATTGCGGCACAGCAGAGAGGGGAGGGGGCATCAGGGAGAGCTGCGGGGTTTGTGCCCTGTAACAGTCACACCCCCTGGATAAGCATTGTGGTTCTCCGACAGGTTACCAATTCCTACATTACAATGTAAACCTTTCTTCATTGAAAGCCGTGCCATTGCCATCGTTTAAAATGCTTTCATAATTCCCCACTGTCCGTTTCTCTGCAGTATCCATTATTCCATTCATAACGTTCTCTGTCATGATTTATTTTATTGTAGGTTTTAAGTCAAATGGACATACCATCTACATTAAAAAAATGATTACCGTAGACTGGATAAATACGCCATCCATTATAATTGATGTCTAGTGCTTTGAAAAATGCAGGAGGCCATTGTACTGACTCTACAAAGCACTTGGACATGTATGCAGCTTTTCCAGTTTTTCTTTAGGCCTTTGTTTATTGCATTATATTTCCAGACATGCCCTATACTATATTGTAAAGCTCTCCTCTCTTTGTATGTTATAGTCATTGGCTGATTTACGAGAACTTCTTTCTTTATTCTAGATACACAGAAGAGAGACATGAATAGACAAAGCAGTGCTGGAGAATAACACAACGGCTGGAACGCAGAGCCGTCAGAGAGAGAGAGAGAGAGCGGCTCTAGGATTAAAAAAATAGCGAGAGATCAAATATTAACTTTCTCTCTGCTAAGGGTGATGACATATAAAACCTCACCAAGCCGCAGTTCAAGTTGTATTGCAAAGCATTGTGGGACTCACGTCAAATAAAATATTAAGTAAAAATATTTCCATTGCACGGTTGATTTTTTTTGGTTGCTTCAGCATGAAACATCTCCCCAAGTAATCCCTCTCCCTCTGTCCTGAACCCAAGGGCTTGCGCTCATTTTAGAGAAAGGGAAAGTATCCTTGAAGTGTAAAAGCGTCAGAGCTGGTGTTCCCTCCCTCTCCTCTTTGTGTTTGCAGTATGTAATTCTTGTTGATTTATGGCCTCTGGCTTCCACCCACGAGCGCTCATTGTTTTTTTTTGCCAAACTCCTATTTTCTTTTGGCGCTCCTAATCTGCGGAACATTGATTTTTTTATTTTATTCCTTTTATCAAACAGTATGAGGTTATTTGTAGAGTCTAAATAATAAAGAACATTTCTAAAGCACAACTAATGTGCAACATAAAATGTTATTTGCTTCTTTATTTTCTTCTCTTTAAGGCTAAGATGAATTATTTGCTATTTAAATAGGTTTTTTTTGTGTCATACTGTATAGCTGAGTGCTGTATGACAGCTATATGACATTTTATTGGTTGGACTTAAAGACAATGATATTTCCACACAGCCAATCAGCAGAAAAGGAGAAGATGCCACCAAAATGGAAAAATGTTGACGTATATATTTTGGTCTAGAACAGAACAATCATAGTTTGAATCTGTTCTTTTCCATGTATCTTTCACTGACATTTTTATGGGGATTTACGGTACCTGAGCTCCACCAAAGCTAAGAAATATTGTCTAATAATACTAAGAGAGATTTTAAAAAACTGTAGTAACACTTATGACCACCAGGTGATGGAAACTCCTTCAATACTAACCATACATTTATTGCACAGTACACTTTGTAGACCACACTAATGCATATATCAAACATGTGGGTGAATGACTCCAATGTAAGTCCTATGATGGTTCCAATTATAATACCTTTTATATTTGTAATAATGAGAAATTTTGCATATACCCCATCACCTTTCTCTCTCTGACAGTATAAAGGACAGAACTGCTTTGTAATGTGTGCAGATATTGCCAGGTCACAGGGTTTGAATGTTCATTCCTCAACTGGTTTGTTTTAAATTGTCCAATAAGATTGCAGTGAAGCCACAGGGCCAATAAAGTGCTAGAATGTGGCCAGTAACCCAGTGTGTGTTTGTGTTTGTTTGAGGGGAAGGGCTTAACTAGCGTTAACTAGATTAAACACATAAAAGGGCGCACATAGTCTCCGGAAGCCAGCTTGGCACCTGCATGTTACATGTTGGGCATTGCAGGATTTAGTCTGATGTATTTGACATCTTATGAGATAAGCTTTTTCCCAGGTCTGTCGATTTCCTTCTGGTAAGTAAGTTAGGATAACTTTATAAACTAAGGTTTTTATAAAACAGGGAGTATATTAGTATTTGAAGGTCTTAGTCTGGTCTATTAGTAGGGGGGGTAAGAATTCAGCTTCCTCTTAGTGACATCACAGAAGAGGGAACAATGTGGACTTAAAAACCCTTGTGAAACTCTCCTTGATTGTTGGTCTTTTTGAGGATCAATCACATTTAAACCTGTCCTACTTTTCTTTCTCCGACACACAAATTATACTCCGTAAGCGTTCTATTTTCTGTAATTTTATTCCTTGTATTTTTTCTTAACTGTTATTGTCATTTATTGTATGTTTTAATTATATTCAAAAGTCCTATACCTTTTTATATTAAATCTAAAATGTATTATGTGTGACCTTGTTACTCTAACGAATCAATGAGCCTTTAAAGAAGAGAAGTATTGCTTGGCTGTGTTTACTCTTTGATTACTTGACTGTTTTAACCCTTTCAATGTTAGCGTATGAAACTCCTTTGGCTAACAAATAGCATAGGTTGTTCCAGCGTGTACATTTATGTAACAGGGTTTAGGGTCCTAATGCCCTATTACAATAAATGGTGTCAGCGATTAAGTTGTGTATGGAAGTGAGAGAACTGCTTTGGGGTGTGATTCCGCTAGATCTGTAATCTTTGTGATTGGTGCGTGTAAGATTGAGTGCTGAAATCCTGTTTAAACCCTTGCAGTAAAATGCATGCCACGGATGTGGTGAGTGCGTTCTTGGCACTGTAGGGTTGCTTTAGTTCCCATGCTTTATATGCCATAATGTGTGGAAAAGAGCCATTTTTTTCAGAAGCTTGCCAGAGGGAGTAGTATTCAACTCTGTCTGTCTGTAGTGCTCAGCAATGAATTTCCATGGAAATTATATTCAACTTGATAACTATGATATTCTATGGGGAGACGTATGTGGGGTTAGACGTGTGTGATTTCTGCACTAAGTGGGATTTTCTCACAAAGTGGACGAAAATGCACAGTTAGACAACACAGCAACTAATCCTCATCTTTCTCTTCTCTTTTCATCTTCAGGTATGCTCATCCATGCTGCTACTACTACTCTGATCATTATTCTGTGAATTTCATCCCTGCAATCTGTGTTTAAGTATGTTCATCCATGCTGCTACTACTACTCTGATCATTATTCTGTGAATTTCATCCCTGCAATCTGTGTTTAAGTATGCTCATCCATGCTGCTACTACTACTCTGATCATTATTCTGTGAATTTCATCCCTGCAATCTGTGTTTAAGTATGCTCATCCATGCTGCTACTACTACTCTGATCATTATTCTGTGAATTTCATCCCTGCAATCTGTGTTTAAGTATGTTCATCCATGCTGCTACTACTACTCTGATCATTATTCTGTGAATTTCATCCCTGCAATCTGTGTTTAAGTATGTTCATCCATGCTGCTACTACTACTCTGATCATTATTCTGTGAATTTCATCCCTGCAATCTGTGTTTAAGTATGTTATAGGAAACTGTTATCTGTTTAAACTTAGGTTGGCACAGTCTTTTATTGCTGCCTAATTTATGATAGGTATCTGGCCTCTATCTTTTCCCACAAATGTTTTCTTTTCCTTTGATTAGCTGACCAATTAGCACATCTGTAGTGTATTCCTAAATTAGACTGACTACATCTTAGCTTCATTCTATGGGGAGACGTATGTGGGGTTAGACGTGTGTGATTTCTGCACTAAGTGGGATTTTCTCACAAAGTGGACGAAAATGCACAGTTAGACAACACAGTTGGACAAACATTGGACTACATTTGACTTTCTTTTACTCCCAGCAATAAGCAACATCTGCCACAGCCTATTTCTGCACTACTTGTCTATTTATATGGAATACTGCTAAGAGGTAATTCTTAAAATATCCTTGCTTTTTGCTTTTACCCCTTTTTTCACAATGTTTCACAAATTGCTTTTCTTAGTCTCATTTCATGGCATGATCTTTAGGACTGTGTCATCTTTCACCCCTCCACCAACACACAAATTTGTTCATATTGCACCTGCATTACTCCACTCACCTCTATTTAACACCCATGAACTGTTGTCCTATTTATTATCTCTAACAAGTACAGCCTCCACCTGTCACCAGAAAATAAAAGGCCACACATCTTACAATCCCCTTGCCTATCTTTCGCTCACTCTGCTTCTATTAGCTGGTGATATATCACCTAATCCAGGTCCCCCACACTCCTCACACACACATACATCAGAACACTACCGTTCTATAGCAAACCTCAAACACATCACCTGTCTACCCTCTCTTCCCAAGTCCTTTAAATGTGCCCTTTGGAATGCACGATCTGTTTGTAACAAACTTACCTCCGTTCATGATCTCTTCCTCTCAAAAAACCTCAACCTTCTGGCAATAACAGAAACATGGCTCATGCAATCAGACACTGCCTCACCTGCAGCACTTTCACATGGTGGCCTCCATCTCACCCACACCTCCAGACCTGAAGGCAGACAAGGAGGTGGGGTTGGACTACTTCTCTCCCCACAGTGCACATACACAGTTCTACCAAATGTCCCATCACTCACGTTCACATCTTTTGAAGTACATGCTATTCGCATTTTTAATCCATTCTCCCTACGTGTTGCGGTGATCTATCGTCCCCCTGGAGCACACCAACAATTTATTGAGGATTTCTCTGCATGGCTCCCTCACTTCTTATCTTCAGTCATCCCCACCATCATCATGGGTGACTTCAACATCCCCATTGATAACCCACCTTCCAAAGCTGCTTCCAAACTACTCTCTCTAACATCCTCACTTGACCTCTCCCAGTGGATTGAATCATCTACTCATAAGGATGGCCACTGCCTTGATCTTGTTTTCTCTAGACTATGCTCAGTTTCTAACTTTATTAATACACCCTTCCCCCTCTCGGATCATCACCTTATCAGCTACACTCTCACCCCCACTGCTCTAACCTCTCTACTGTCTAACTCAACCAAGCCTCCTCATACTCGTAGAAATCTGAATTCTATTAATCTTCAACAATTTTCCACCTCTCTCCAACACCTTCTCTCCCCTATCTCTACATTCTCATCCCCTGAGATGGCAGTACCTCATTTTCACCTAACCTTAGCAACGGCCCTTGATCAAGTGGCTCCAGCGACACTTCATACTACACGTCGACTTCGATGTCAACCGTGGCACACCAAAGCAACACGAAATCTTCAAAAACTGTCCCGTAAAGCAGAACGTCACTGGCGTAAATCTCGAAGCTCTAATGACTTCTTCACATATACTTCTGTCTACCACTCCTATCGAAATGCTCTGGACACTGCAAAACAAACATACTTTCAATCTCTTATCTATGCTCAGGCTTCTAACCCCAAACGCCTTTTCAATACATTTAATCATCTTCTCAATCCTCCCACCCCGAACCCTCCATCTACTATCAGTGCTCAGGATCTTGCTACCTACTTCAAGGACAAGATTGATAAGATCAGACTAGAAATGGTATCCTCTTCCTCAACAAGCCATCAGCTCATTTCCTTCCCACTACCCTCTGACACCCTCTCTTCATTTGACCCCACAAATGAAGAGGAAATTTCTACGCTCTTCTTATCTTCCTACTCTACCTCCTGTCCTCTTGATCCTATTCCCTCGCAAATTGGTAGATCCCTGTCTTCTGTGCTCATTTCACCTCTAACTCAAATCTGTAATCTCTCACTCTCTACTGGCATCTTTCCATCACTATACAAGCATGCAGTGATTACTCCTATTCTAAAAAAACAAAACTCCGACCCAAACTCTCTCTCAAATTACCGTCCCATCTCTCAGCTCCCTTGCCCCTCCAAGCTTCTAGAGAGACTTGCCTACACTAGCCTCACACGCTTTCTTTCCGCAAACAACCTGTTGGATCCTCTTCAGTCAGGCTTTCGTTCTCAACACTCCACAGAGACTGCGCTGACCAAGGTTGTTAATGATCTGATCACTGCTAAGACTGAACGCCATTACTCTCTCCTAATTCTCCTTGATCTCTCGGCTGCATTTGACACAGTTGACCACTCTCTTCTCATACAAACGCTGCAATCCCTAGGTCTTCAAGACACAGTTCTATCCTGGTTCTCATCTTACCTCTCTAATCGCTCTTTCACTGTTAATTTCTCTGGAGCCACATCTGCTCCGCTTCCCCTATCAGTTGGAGTACCACAAGGCTCGGTGCTAGGTCCTCTGCTGTTCTCTATCTATACCGCTTCTCTTGGAAATCTAATAAGTTCCTTTGGCTTTCAGTATCATCTCTATGCGGATGATACCCAAATCTATCTATCCTCTCCTGATATCTCGACATCTGTGTTGTCCCGTGTAACTGACTGTCTTTCTGCCAGTTCATCTTGGATGTCCTCTCGTCAACTCAAACTTAATCTTTCTAAAACAGAGTTAATAATATTCCCACCCGCCAACAAGAGCATACCTGACATTTCTATCTCTGTTGATAACATGACCATAAATCCCACCCCACAAGCTCGCTGCCTAGGTGTAATCCTTGATTCACGCCTATCCTTTGTTCCCCACATTGACTCTATATCTAAATCATGTTACATACATCTAAAGAACATTTCCAGAATCCGCACATATCTCACACAAGACACTGCTAAAACCTTAATTCATGCACTAATCATCTCCCGCATTGACTATTGCAATTCCCTCCTTACTGGTCTTCCCAAAAACAGACTCAAACCCCTAAAATCTATTTTGCATGCTTCGGCAAGACTGATTTTCCTTGCAAATAGCTATTCCTCTGTTGAATCACTCTGTATGTCTCTACACTGGCTGCCTGTCTTCTACCGAATCCAATATAAAATACTTTTACTAACCTACAAGGCCATCAACAAAGCTGCACCAACATACATCTCCTCTCTTGTCTCAAAATATCTCCCAACTCGGCAACTCCGTTCTGCAAAAGATCTGCGTCTCTCATCCACCCTCATTACATCCTCCCATTCCCGGTTACAGGACTTTTTTCGGGCTGCACCCACTCTATGGAACTCTCTCCCTCGCACAATAAGACTCTCCTCTGTTCTACAAACTTTCAAGCATTCTCTGAAAACCTACCTATTCAGACAAGCGTATAATATTCCTCAACCACCATCTTAACCTCACTACCTTTAGCCTGTTACACAATTTCACACAAGACAACTACCCCCGGACCAACATTATTGTGTGACAGGATCATTTAGCTTATGAATCACCCTACCTTTGCAGTCTGGCTGGGCCAAGATGCAAAATGTATACTTAACCTCATGTGTCAATCTCCCATTGTCCCATAGATTGTAAGCTTGCGAGCAGGGCCTTCTCACCTCTTTGTCTGTTTTACCCAGTTTGTTTATTAGTTTATTACGTTTGTCCCCAATTGTAAAGCGCTACGGAATATGTTGGCGCTATATAAATAACTGATGATGATGATGATGATAACTATCGGTACAGGAGTCACTCTAGAGGCAGTCATTTTTATAATGCATTTTGTACTCTCACTAGGAAATGTGTGCCTTAGTGATGTCACTGGTTGCTAGTGAATCAATAGGCTATATTATCATGGTCATTGTCTTAGTCCATATTATGGTTGGTTACATTGTGTGATGTCACTGGTTCCTTATGACATCACTAGTTCCTGAACTGAATCAGGTGCAGACAAAATGCCTCCATTGTGTATGTATCCTCTCCCGCCGCTCCTCTTCTGCCTCCCCTCTCTACCTTGCCTTACACTGCCTCCTCTTCCCCTACAGAATCCTTTTCAAATTGGCCCTCTCCCACTCCACTGCCCCATGCATCACCAGCCTCCTCTCCATTCACACTCCATCTTGTCCCATGTGATCGGCCAATGATAGTCGCCTCTCCACCATGCTGATCACAACATCCCACTCCAGAATCCAAGATTTATCTCCGGCTGAAACCCTCCACTGGAATGACCTCCCTCGTTCTATCAGACTCTCCCCTAGTCTGTGCACCTTCAACTGGGCACTTAAACTCATCTTGTCTCTCCATGCTTCATCTCCTCACCTCTCTTCCCTAGTCCTACTTGCTCCTCTTGCGATGTATCCCCTCTGACTCCCCATTGTTCCTCCTGTTTGCCCTCTCTTTAGGATGTAAGCTGTTACGAGCAGGACCCTCTTCCCTCCTGTCTCTCTACCTATTCTTCTCCTCCAACTCCACTGTTCTAGCTATGGTTGGAGCTATTGAAATAATGGTATTTTTGTTCACTGTTTTGTACTCTTTTACCTGTATTGTCACGGTGGCTCAGTGGTTAGCACTTCTGCCTTACATCACTGGGGTAATGAGTTCAATTCCCGACCATGGCCTTATCTGTGAGGAGTTTGTATATTCTCCCTGTGTTTGCATAGGTTAATTGGCATCTAACAAATTGACCCTAGTCTCTCTCTGTCTGTGTGTTAGGGAATTTAGACTGTAAGCTCCAATGGGGCATGGACTGATGTGAATGAGTTCTCTGTACAGCGCTGCGGAATTAGTGGTGCTTTATAAATAAATGCTGATGATGATGATATTGTCCACTGTCTTTCTGTACGAGGCTGCGGAAACCTTGTGGCACCCTATAAATAAAGATTAATAATATTAATAATAATAATAATAATAATAATAATATGTGCACTAAAATCATCAGTCCTTGTTTTTCCCTGTGAGTATACACAATATTACAATTGGAATTGTGCCACCATTTCTGTGTTCGTAGAATAATGTATAGAGCCACAGTACACAGCAGTTAACTGATGTCCCATTCAACAAAGAGGTCAATTTTGCTTCAATCCATCCAGCAGCCTAACACAATGACAGCCATTAATTCACCTATTTTTGAATTTGTCCTCTTTGTACAGTGTTTGACGCTTAAGGAAGCAGCGAGTAAGAAAAGCATTTTTCTTTAGTAATGTTTCTTCCTGTCACTTCTTGGTTCAATTGATAAAAATGACCAAAAGAACTGCCAGTTTGCTTTTTCGTTAGAGACATAACATATTATCTGGAACACTCTTTTCCTTCTGTTGCTTTGTCACACTATTTTTCATTTGTCTTTCTGCAAGTCTAGTACAGTTTACATTTACATCGAACAAATTGCATTTTTTTATTCTTGCATCAAATTTGAACTTTTGTGACAGATTTATCTAATATTTTTTCTTTTGAATTATTTCCCTTACAAAAAAAATGTTATTTTCTCCCATACTTCTGGATTCAGTGTAACTTTTCTCAGTATAATCGCTGACTGACGTTTGTTGAGAGCAACCTTTTTGGTAGAAGGAGGCAATGTTGGAAAGTATTAACAGATTGATAACTCCTTTAACTGTTTCTAAACAGTCATTAAGGAACTTAATTGAGAGCTCAGACACTTTAACATTTTTTCCTCCGTGAATTTATGGTTGGGTGAAAGAAAGGAAATGGCATAGAATTTGGCATAATTTATGCTCTTCCGCTATTTCCAAACGAACTGACTGGAGATAAAAGATGCTTCCTACCTATCACACTGCCATGGTATATGCAGCATAGATACAATTCTTAGAAGCAGTAGACTGTTCTTGTTTTGCATCACTTAAATACCCCTGGATGCCATGGCAACCATTTTTAGCAAGGGGAGATCCCAGAGGGGAGGTCAACATGCAAGTGTGGGCAGGGCCGGTGCTAGGGTCCACGGCGCCCTAGGCATTTTTAAAAAAGCGGTGCCCCCCCCCGCAAAAATCGCCGCCTTCCTCCATCCTCCCTCCTCTCCTTACCTTGTCTCACCACCGCCGCCTCTGCTCCTTCTCCTCCCCTCCACTCACTGACACTAGTAAGTGGAGGGGAGGAGACGGAGCAGAGAGGCGGCGGTGGTGACAAAATAGCCTCTGCCCCCCCCCCCTCCCCGTGCATCTGAATGCTGTGCGGCGGCCGTGACAGGTATGGTCAGCGGTCGCCGCACAGTTTTAAAGTCTTTTAGTATTCTGTGGCGCCCTCCAGGCGCCCTCCAGAGCCCGGCGCCCTAGGCAAGTGCCTAACCTTGTCTAATGGGAGCGCCGGGCCTGAGTGTGGGAAGGAATTTGGTGATGCCATTGGGTCACTGTAGCCCACACCCCTGTTGCGATTTGCAGCATGGGGGGGGTTTAACAACGCCAATCATTAAGTAATTGAGCCCAGCCTCTGCCAGTGTGTCTGGGAGGAGTCCTTGAATTTCGGGAGCCTCCTGGACATTCTGGCAGAGTAAGCAAGTATGTCGGGCACATGACATAAGAAGAGTACCCCAATATCTGGAAGCCACTACTCTGAACAACTCCTGTTGCTTGTTATCTTCTGTTTGAGAACTGAATAATCTGTGAAAATACAATTCTGTAAAGCATTCTGGAAATTCCCTGATTTTCAAAACTGTGAACTACCCCTCTCGTGGTGGTGAGCCCTGTCCCATGGTGCGCTGCCGGTGTGATCACCAAACTCAAGATAAATATTGGGGGATTTGAGAACATTGACAGGGTAAGAAGTAAATAGATTACCGCTACCAGAAGTTGTTCCAAGGAATGGAGCAGAAAAAAACCCACATTCAGTCACCAGAGCCTAGATTTCATTATGGGCCCAAACTTATCGCAACAATTACAAAGAAGAACAGTTTTTGTCACACTGTGCCAAGAATACGATATCTCTGGGACAGCTGACCGATACTGGCCTAAAAACGGTAAAGGTTAGCTCACCACTTTAATGGGACAGACATACAGAGGGGTGCATGGGCAAGGCCAGATTTAAAAATATACAATGAAAAATAGACACAATTAAACTTCTTAGAAATTATAATATAGGTAGTATTACACTGCAGTAAGGCTTGGTAGTTCCCTCTGTTTCAGTCAACTATTGGCGAACTGCAGCTGCAGGGTCAACCAGATCCACATCTGGTGGTCCTATTATCACCCCCTACTGGGACAAAATTCAAACAGCCTATTTGAAGCTCTGGTACCAAAGGACCCATTGGTGTTTCTCCTATGTAGATTAATTCTCCAAGAAACTAGCCTCACATATTCTAGCCACAGCTTTGTCCCTACTAGTTAAATATTGGAAGAATTCCTTTTCCCCATCGTTCTCCGTTCTTAAAAAGCAAATCTGGTACACAGTAGCTAAGGAGGAAATTACATGATAGAGGCCATGTTTTTACCCAGGTATACCCCGTCCTGGCTCTTTGTAGCGAGCATTTCTAGGCCCTCTTTTACCTGAGCCATGTGCGGTGACCCCCTACACACAATCCCCCCTTCTCGTAGCACCAAAACTCTTGTCCTCCTTCTTCTGTCCCTGATAAACTCAACACTTTTAATGTGGCATGATTAGGATTCACTTCCTCCCTACTATTACTGTACCCCCTGCCCGCCCCTCCAACCCTCCATTTCCAACCTCCCCTTCCTTTAATAAATAAAACTGGTCATTTTCACGTCTCTGATGTACTCTTATTGCCCCACTTACTTTTTTATTCTGTCTGTTTTTGTTAAATACTTATTTGCATAGTCAATTTTTGTTCCATGGTAGTGTGTGTATATTTATAATTGAGCATTCAAAAGAAAAACATAAAGACTTAAAGAAAAACCACTGTACAAAGAACAAAACTCGGGAGTCTCCCGACCATTCTGGAGGAGTAGGCAAGTATTCGAACATTCATAATTGTAGTTGTAAACCTTGTAACCCATAACTTTTACTTATAATCAGTGCTTTTTTTGTCATAGAACTCACCGGAACTGAGTTCCGGCACCTTTTTTCGACGGATTTTCCAAGTTTTAATAGTAATGTTTGGACATTTGATGTTTGGTCGGCGTGGACTTGAATCTCCCTGTCGAGCGTAGCAGGTCGGCGGAAAAATCACTAAAACGGTGCATGCAGGCTGCTTGTGTGTTGAGTCCGATGCATGCGTACTTCATCCGCGCTGGATGTGATGGCACTGCTCGGCTTGTGGAGCTGCTCAGCTTGTGATTGGTCATGTGGTCACGCGCTGAGAGCTTACTGCGGGCGGTCACCGTTATGTTTCGTTACACTACTACTACGTGTGTGAGGGTGTGTACAGTGATTGGCTACGTGATGTGAGTTACAGCACCTTTTTTCTTACAAAGAAAGCACTGATTATAACACATCATAATCTCTTTTTAGTCATTAACAGCCACAAAGTGGGTAAAATCAGACATTGAATACAGCATCCCTCATGTTTTAGTTATGAACCCCTCAAACTGTTACAGACGAGATGAGACAAGATTACTGCTGTCACTTCTGTAGGAGAACCAGCCAGCTTACATTGTAACGACTATGATAAATAGCCGACATGGAGGAAAGAAAACACTTACCTGGAGAACAAATATATTCAACGTGAGAGATTTGTATTGATAAGAATCCCATGTTACATGTCATGCGTTTCCTGCTCTTGATGGTTAAATCTCCAGTAAAACGTTTACATGAAAAGGACCCAGCTCCGAGAAAGAATAAAATAAAATACCCAAATACAAAGCAAAGAAAAGCTACAAGTTTATCATTTCTATAACACCAGCCCAGGACATCTCTCAACAAGTAAATAGACTTTTATAGAATAGAGGCACATAGGAGGGAAAATCCACAAAAACACAATTTTAGGTGCAGATGAAATGTTGTTTCTGCCATTTTCCTCTGCTGCCAGAGATGTATTTTTGCTAGTGAACATATCTCACTTTTTGCATATTTTGCTGTGTACTTGAAACAGATATGTTACCGTTAATATTCTCTTCTAAATGTAGCTGTTGTACAGACACGTCTCCTCTGATTGGCTGAATAAAACTAGTTAAACAAATGAAAATCAAACATTTGTCACTCGGGTCAAACGGTCAGATATCGGTGTGGTCAGTGTTAGGAACTCCCTAGCCAGCACAGTAAAACTCGGAGTCTACTCCAAAAGCCTGGTGTTCGCTGGAGCCCCTAGTGGTGGGGACAGACTTGGCCGCAGGCTGACAGAGGGTCGAGAATCGTATACCGGCTAAGGAGAACCCAGGGATGGAGTGATTGGCGGGCAGCAGCGTGGGGTTCAGGCAGAGTAGATGCCGGCAGCAAACAGCGTAATGTACAGAGTCAACCAAGGTCAGAGGTCACAGACACAGGTTCAGATTCCAGGGACAGGCGAAAGGTCAGGGGCACTGGCGGAGGAGCAGAATCCGGTTTTCAGGCAAATGGTCAGGGTCGGAAGCGTAGGTTCAAGGTCCAGGAACAAGCGAGGGTCATACACAGGAAGTCTTTCACAGGTTTAACACCAAACACAGAGAGAACAAGCAGGCAGCAGAACTGTAAACAGGACGCTATAACCGGCAGTGAGGTTCAGTCCTCACTACCTTAAATAGTACTGATGGCCAATCAGAACACAGTCCAGAATGTCCTCATCTGCAACATAATAAAAATGCACAGCCTGCAGCCAATGGAAAAGGCAGAGTGCCAGCGGCAAACTAAGTTCCTAATCAACCCTGATTTACTGATCTATAACAGCCTTGCATGGCTGTCTCATACTTTCCCTATGCGCATGCGCCCGGCTGTTTGACAGCTGGCCGGGCGCTGCGCCAGGAGCTCCCCTGCGTCCCGGTTGTTGCCCAGGCAACCGGGACGCTGAAACTGGAAGTGACGCCCCGGTTGCCGTAGCAACAGATGGGTGTCCCCAGAGAACCCAGAAGAGTCGCGGCGGCGCCCTAACAGTCAGCTGATCTTTGCACACTTACCATGGACCAAGAAATCGTGGCCACTGGCCGATTGCAATTTTGTCCAGAGACAATTACAACACAGGCAAAGGGGAGGAGTTTGGTGGGGGGCAGTGTTCTTAGTGAAGTCAGGAGAAGGTGTACCTCGTTTTGGGCGGAAACGGGATTTCAGTTTGGGGAGCGAGATTACTGTGCTGCAAGAAAGTGAATAGAACATGTTCCTGACGAGGGTGTTTTTGCTCCACAAAAGAGCTCGGAACTGGCAGAGATAATGTCTTCTGATACACGTTTAATGGGACGTATCTTGCGCCTTCATGTTTCACTTTGGCGCATTTTCAGATCCCATAGATTGTAAGCTTGCGAGCAGGTTTCTCCTACCTCTCTGTCTGTATGTATTACCCAGTATTGTTTTATTAATGTTTGTTCTCAATTTTAAAGCGCTACGGAATTTGCTGGCGCTATATAAATAAATGTTGATGATGATGATCTCTGAGCAATGTAATAAAATGCTTCATGCACAAAATTACCATCCATAAAAATGACAGCAGTTATGTCCCCGCAGTCTAACGATTAATACAAGCATATTGAAGTGCGCTGGGCAGACCAATGAGGCGCACCAGTGCAAAACCAAGACATGCACTTATATAACCTCCAGTTGAGGCAGCAATTTTTTGGGCTGGACCAATTTCCAGCTTATAAATTCACCAAGAACCAGTGACTTCACGGAGACATGATGAAGTTTGTGCCTCGTGTAGGAGACTGGTAACAGTAAAAGTTAGTTACGTCACTTGCTTACATTGCGTGGATGCGCCCAGATTTAAAGAGAAGCACATGGATTGGCTGGTCAAGATAATAGTTTCTGCAGGGGTGTGAAAGTTTGCAATGGCCATTGGGCCAACCCACGGCATTCCTTGGTGACACTTATGCTTTGTACTGCAATGCAAAAACGAGATTTCATTTTGCATAATAGAATTACCTAAATGTGATTTTACAGGGGTAGTCTCTGTTTTGTGAGAGGGTGCACCTAAAGTGGTATGAGGGTGGACTCCAGTAGATTGTAAGCTTGCATCTTTCCTCTGTCTTACCCAGTATTGTTTAGTACCCTGTTTGTTCCTGATTGTAAAGTGCTACGTAATATGCTGGCGCTTTATAAATAAATGATGATGATGACTTGGACGCAATGTCTTTACAGTATCCACACTACGCACGCCGTCCTGTAATGCTAAATGCAGTTTGATTTTTACACTTATCGCACAAGAAAATTGCGGGTCTGTAGTTTTTGCAGCCTGTAAATGATCTGTAATGTTTACGTAATGACTCCTGTGATGTCTCATTTTTGCCTTTGTGGCAGATTTCATGTTGGATGATGAGAACATCCACAGTGAAATGAAATACATATTTTAGCAGCGGAATCCAGGCACAGACCATTGATTATACCTGCTTTATTAAATCATTAATGTCCTGCTCATCTACATGAAGACTTCCTAATGAGCCTCAATACAAGATGTTTAGGGACTTTGACTGCTTAATCTAATGTTTCATATTAGATTGCAGCCAACACTTTAGTGAGGGTGTGTGTGTGTGTGTGTGTGTGTGTGTGTGTGTGTGTGTGTGTGTGTGTGTGTGTGTGTGTGTGTGTGTGTGTGTGTGTGTGTGTGTGTGTCTGTAGGGTGGTGGGAAACATTTGAATTTTTATACATTTCTTAAAAGAAGAGCTTAAAAATGGAAAGACTGAGGAATCAATTCTGACAAAAATAAACATTGATAGAGATAAAAAATATCACGTTTCATCTTCATATTCTGGTTATAAGCAAATCCACATCACAGGCAATCAGAGCCTGAGACATCACTATCATTGTCCACATAATATGAGAATTGCCTCCACATTATAGTTGTATTGTTCTACATCATATCAACAATGCCAGATGTTACATCAGCAATGCCCAATATTATATCAGCAGTGCCCTATGTTAGTGATTCCCCCCTCATTCAAATTAAACATTGTTTCCTGGAGTCGCTGCTACCGGTGACCATTGTTCTACTCTTCTGGAATTTAAAGCGGCAATGTCGAGTTAAGTGTTTAAACACTTAACTTTAGGGGTCCCCACATTGCCTCTTTAAATTTCTATTGACAGTCGTCGCGATGACGTCAGCCTGCAGTGCCGAATACTTGTTCAGCTGCTGTCAGCATGGTGCTTTCATCGGAGATGTCCAGCGTCGGGTTAAAGGTAAGTCTGTTTATTTTCGTTTTTTTATAATTTCTGGGGGTTTTTTTTGTAGGGGTTCTCCATGTCTGTATAATGGTAATCGGAAAAACGATTATCGAAGGTCTGAGTAGCTGGATCACAGATATACAAATGGAATACAGTTTATTATAGTGTGTGACGTGGTGTTTATTTTTGCAGTTAACTTGAATATTCTAAGCTGTTCCCATTAAAATTATTCATGTGTTTACTGCAATAAATTACACTCCATCTGTAACTTGTCTGAAATACCGCTAAGTCCAAGAATTTAAATTCAGTGTCTGGAATTGGTAAGTAAGATTGTATCTTCACTGGGAGACGCATAAAATCCAATCACAAAAAAAATGTTATTACTGCAGAAGTATTTTCAGAACATTACATTTTTAAACACGCACATACATATGCATTCCTATAATCATTTCAGCAGCTTAAAGTACTTTAAGTTAAACAGCGAGGAGCCCGTAGCAGATCTTAAGATGCTGCAGAGTCTAATTCTAGTTGCTCAACGCTACAGATGGATGAACTCGCCCCTTGGATAAAGAATCAATTGCTCTGTGCTCGCTCTACTGTGGCGTCGGCGAGTAGCCAAGAGCAGTCTTTAACCTGATCCAGTTTGGACGTGGAGGACACATTTCCCTGATCCCTCTGAGTAAGAGAATTACATCAGTCTTCAGCACAGGGGGAGTGTGAGCGCTCCATGTGTTAGCCGGATACACCCAGGGATACATCTTTATCTGACACACAATAGTGTTATTAGGGCCAAGTTGTTCCTTTATGAGAGGTCATTGTGCAAGTATCACAGATGTATAAGTATCAGGCTCAGTACACGCTGATCTAGTCCAAAGTGGCTGGTGGAGATTTAAACAGCTTTAGAACTGCTGACGTGTCTTCTGTTGCAGAGGATCTGTCACTAGGCTCTCTCATGTTATATCTTTGTCTACATAGAGCCATGTGTGCTTGATGCAGAACATTTTATGCACAATGCTCTCTCCCAGTCAGGCCACACATCAGGAGAGCTGTAAGGTGTAGAAGAAGATTTCCCAGGGCATACTTACTTGACTCTCCGAGGAGAGCAGGCCTTTTTCCCGGATCCTGCCTCCTTCCTAGTGGACCGGACGATGGCTGCAATGAAGTGAATAGCGTCATTTTGCCCTCATCCCTGTGGCAAAAATTAAGCAATTGTGGGATTTTGCCTTGTGGGGAGGGCAAAATGGCGTGATTTGCAGTGCTTCACCCGGCTGCGCTTGGCACTGGAGAGTCAGAAAGTTGGCAATTATAAACCAGGGCCAGGAGCAAGCTCTCTAATCCGACAGTCTGTCAGTCTTTATTATTTTGGCTGACAGGGCGGCTTCCTCTATACCTCATGGTTCTGTTGATGTGCGGGCTGGAGGAAGCCTGCCCGGGACATGTCGCGCTGAATGAGAGTCTATCTCCTGGGTGAAAAGGGTTCTGAAAGAGAACCATTTTTTTGTAACTGAAAAATCAACATCATAGAACTTGGTGACATATAGTAAACAGATCCATATTTGACATGGCAGAAAATGAACGTCATCTATTAATGGATATCTCTACCAAAAGTACAAAATGTATTGACAAACCTAGTAGATAAATGTGCTAAACCTGCAGAGGCGCTATTCTCCTCGTTGATAAGTTGATGCGGGTGTCATTGCCCCTCCCCAAGGTACCCTGTCTCTCCCACCTCCCTCCACCCTCTGTATGTACAGTACAGGCCTCTACATTCTCACTGAGAGCGAATAAACTAATGTCACACTCCATTACACCGGGTGACCCACAGTATTGTGTGTGGGGTTGTGTCATTTTTTGCAGTGCGTTGCCCGGAGTGTGTGGAGATATCAGCTTCTTACCCCCACGCTCCCTAGACATTTTAATTTGATTGGCTGCCCAGTGCTGCAGGGGCCGGTGGCAGCAATGTAGTTCAGGCAAATTAAACTTTTATTAATTATATGCATTAAAATTCAAATACGGCCATTTGTTTCTACCAGAGGAATTGCTATTTAATATTAACACAAACTAAATAGGACATCTAGAACCATTCTGTGTTCTAGCATTGCTTACCCAATGGCCCCTTACTACCCCTGTCAATTTACCTCATTCTGACAGTTCATCGAATGTTCTATCTAAGATAATGCACAAACCATTTACTCACTTCATGGCTAGTAAAAATCTTAAGCAGGAAATAATATCCCAAATGCAACTTCTGATTTTACTATTTTACTAATCATTCCTTGAGGAAAAGTAGGCGAACGGCAACTTATAACTTAAGATAACTTCCTGACCGATCTGCGGAGCCTTTCTCCAGACACATAAAAAGTAGGGAGCATTTTACAAATAGGGAGCCTCATGCAGAGATGGATTTATATGCGTCCGAAACGCAAGCGTAACATGCATACTGCAAAAATGGCGCACGTGGGCAGCACAGCATAGTGGATAGAAGATATTTTTAACTTCTATGTCGCTGAGGTGTTTCTAACCCCTGTGCTGAGCAAAAATGATCATCAGGTAATAAATAAACAGGGGTGCCACCATTTGAAAGAGGGGACTTCCTTCTTTTAATAAAGGGTTTCTCCAGCTTTTTAAGTGCCAAGGATAGAGAGACCGAGGCTTTACCATTGCTTTCCCCCAATCCCTGGCAGTTCCCATTGATTATAATGGACTTTGTCGTGCACACACAATTAAAGGTTTCTTTCCTCCAACGAAATGAGAAAACCCACAGACCCTGGTGGAAAGTGTGGCAAATCCAAAATTTGACCCACAAATTCCTGCTCTTTACATCAAAGTGGGCACACAAAATGGTAAATGTCCAGCTCAGGGTGGCGTACATTACCATAGGTGCCATTTTTCAGCTCTTCTCCTATGGGGAATTACGTTAGACGGATCTTCGGATCTTACTGCGGAACGCAGTAAACGGGGTAAGCAAGGCGGGTGGGGCACCAAGACTGAGGGGTGCTCCCCACCGCCTGCCATCCCCACTTGTCTGCCGGCACAAACAAAAATAGAAAAAACTCGCCAGCGCCCTCCTACCCCTCCCATCTCCTTCCCTCTCACTGACAGTGTTGGCCGTGACGTCATCATGTCCCGCCACTGTCAGCGAGGAGCAGCGCAGAGAGGTGCCGCACACTGAGTCAAGAAGAGAAGAAGAAAAGACTGAAGAGAAAAAGACAGAAGAAGAGAAGAGAAGGAAAGAAGGTCATAGATAGGTAAGTAAATAGCGGAGGGGACAGCAGTGTTGAAAAAAGAGAGGAGGGCAGCTTGTTATGGACGAGGGGGGGCAGCTTGTGGTGGATGGGGGGCAGTGTGTGGTGGAGAAGAGGGGGTCTGCGTGTGGTGGAGGAGAGGGAGGGGCAGCATGTGATGGAGGAGAGGGGGGCAGCATGTGGTAGAGGAGAGGGAAGGGGCAGCGTGTGATGGAGGAGAGGGGGGCAGTGTGTGGTGGAGGAGAGGGAGGGGCAGCATGTGATGGAGGAGAGGGGGGCAGCATATGGTAGAGGAGAGGGAGGGGCAACGTGTGATGGAGGAGAGGGGGGCAGCGTGTGATGAAGGAGAGGGGGCAGTGTGTGATGGAGGAGAGGGGGCAGCGTGTAACAACGGGGCAACGTGTAATAAGGGGGCACTGTGTGATGAAGGGGGCAGAACAAAACTAATTTGCTAAAAATGTTAAATCTTATTACAAAGAACACATATTCTTCATTTATATTAGTCATAAAGTAATTCATGTTTGCTGTTTAATGTAATTATTTGTATTACTCTCTTTATTAAAATGTAATTTAAATGGAAATTAAATTATTTGTATTAAATGAAAAGCATTATTGAATGAACAAATAATTTATAAACGAGGAGGGCACAAATATATTTTTTGCAGGGGGGGCGCCCGACATGCTAGCACCGGGCCTGGCTCTCCCCTCCGGTCACTATCATAAAGGTGGCCACTTTGCGATAGTGACCATAGAGGACATAGGAGACCGGTCTTCGCAGAAACAGCAGTTTTTCGTGACTGCTATTCCTAGTGAACATTTGTAATAACTACTCACGATATTTCAATCCTTATCTTTGCGATAATAGATTATGTTGCAAATGCGATTTATTATAAATATGCCACTATATGTTGTTCTATTTGAGCAAGAAACCAACACATTCTTCACTTGTGCACAAAATCAGCACTTTGCCGAGAATTCCAGCGATTCAGAACAATAAGTTTCACCCTTAATGTGAGTTCTCTGCAAACACTGTGTGATCTAACAAGTTTTACAGCCAAACTCTTTTGGCGAGAATACATGACTGCATCTGTCGCTTCTGCATAAATTCATCGAAAAAAACAAACATCTCATCCCATCTTGGGAGAAAAGCAATATGAAAAAATGTGCAAACAATAACAGTTTGGCAGTGATGTGTAACGAGACTCAGTTTCCTACGCAGGGACGACAAAGCAGAGTCCCAGCATAACTTCACCATCCGCAGAACTATTGTACGTGATGTTTTGTCATTTTAATTAAATCGAGAAACCATTATGGAATTGTCCATCAGGATGTGATGTATGTGAGATCACTGTCTGTATTTAAATGGAACGTGCTGCTGAATCTCTATTGCTTCCCTACCTGTCATTGCAAGACGAGTCATCCTAAGACCGGTACAATACACCTCCAAGTCAATTGAAAGTCGGGCTTTAGCTGGTAAAACGTAGTAATTTAATTATTTCATGGTTATTTGGCGTTTAATAAATATGTGCACCACTGTGATACCACGTTATGTCATGCTAGTGGATGCTGTTCTTGTTTACAGTTAAAATATACTATATAATATATATATTTATAAAATATGTGTCAGTGGAGTTGACTTTATTTTTTTTTATGTATATGTGAAAGTGCAGTTAAATATATTGGTTTAAGTTGCACAAAAAAAAAATGTATTTTTCTGCATATTTATAAAATTGCATTAATTAAAGGGGTTTGCCATTTTGGGGACCCACCCTCCTTATCCCATGTAGCAATTCTATGTAACATAGGGATCATCCTCTACAGGGACTGCGCTGGGATCTTCAGCGTCCTCTTGCCGGGGGTTTGCGGATGTGCTGTGAAGCCCCTTTGGGCTGTTCATTTGTTGCCTATAGCAACCAATCAGATTCTAGGGCCTGATTCATTAAGGACCTTAGCTTAAGAAACTTCTTATTTCAGTCTCCTGGACAAAACCATGTTACAATGCAAGGGGTGCAAATTAGTATTCTGTTTTGCACATAAGTTAAATACTGACTGTTTTTTCATGTAGCACACAAATATCAACCTTAAATTTCAGTGTACAAATAAGCTATCAAGTATTTGTGTGCTACATGAAAAAACAGTATTTAACTTATGTGCAAAACAGAATACTAATTTGCACCCCTTGCATTGTAACATGGTTTTGTCCAGGAGACTGAAATAAGAAGTTTCTTAAGTTAAGATCCTTAATGAATCAGACCCCTAGTTATCATTTATTAACTACATTCTACAAAATGACAGTTTAGTAAATATACCCCCTGGACTTTATGTCCGATGGCACCCCCCTATGCATCGAATCAGATTACGTCTTCCCTAAAAATAAGAGCTTTGACCCACTTTAATTAGAGAGTTTATTTGTAAAAGAAATGTGTAGAAATGTCTGTTATTGCTGTTGGTTGCACATTTGTTTAATAGGAGTTTGCAATTACAAAATGGCATAGATGTACAATTACATTGTGTCAAGTATGTAAATAAATGTAGGACGACAATCCAGTGAAATTGGTTCTTTGAAGAAAGCTTGTTTTGTGCACGTACGGAGCCAGGCTTATGAATAATGCTGTATTGTGAATAGAAACGGCTTGGCGTCTGCTGGCTACTATCTATTATTATTGTTAAATGCTGACTGGAGGTACAGAGAAGGAAAATTACTTTGCCACAAGAAAACAATTGCTACAGATTAGTCTGTTAGGCGAGGTTTAAAAGTTCTGCATTGTATCAAAATGTTTCAAAATGTGCATATAAAGTAATCATCGTTATGAGTGTAACAATGTTGCAATATCAAGTGACAGAGTGGGAATCACATCATGGTACAATCACTTAATGCAGCTCTAGAGAAGAGAGACACAGAATCACACAGTAAACACTCTGGGTCAAAACCAGGAGTCTTCAGTAGAAATAAGTCTTGGCCAGGACAGCCTCCTATTGTATGCGATGTCCCAACATGACAGAAATTGCTCCAAAATGTCATTTGTCATCGTAGCAATGACAGATGATAATTAAAGGGGCAAAAACATGATAATTATTAGATAGGCCCCCTAGTGGTAGATTTAATAAAGCTTCTAAAAGGAAAAGTGGAGGTGTTGCCCATAGCAACCAATCATATTCTAACTATGATTTATATCTTGTACACACTAGTATATGATCGCTAGAATCTGATTGGTTGCTATGGGTAACACCTCCACTTTTCCTTTTAGAGACTTTAGTAAGCTTACTCTAAGGTTCATTTACACAAAGTGTGAAGATTCTCTTCTTTATATGGTAATGCACACAGCCAGGGCCGGAATAAGGGAATGGAGGCCCCTGGGCTAAGGGCGCATCTATTCCCCCGTGAGGCCCCCATTGTGAGCCGCCCCGTCCCCCGTGAGGGCCCCCCCCAAAGAGCTTACCTGTCAGTCCAGTCCTCCGTCCCCGGCGCGCTGTAAGCTCCTTACTGAGGAGATCTCGCGAGAGTTCACTCACGAGATCTCCTCAGTAAGCAGAGTACTGAGCACCGGGAACGGAGGACTGGACTGACTGTGCTCAGCAGCATTGATCGGGCTGGGGGCGCCCCCGGACCGATCAATAATGCTGCTGCGGACTTTGAAGGGCCCCCTGGATGCCCAAGGCCCCTGGGCTATAGCCCAATTAGACCTCGGGTTAATCCGGCCCTGCACACAGCTGAACTAGACCCTTAGGGTATAAAAGGGACTAGGTATCTAGAGTATGGTAGCATAACTCCCAGTTGTCCCGATTTTGGTGTCCAACAAAAAGGAGGGGGGGATGAGCTTATTGTGAAAGTAGGTGGGTTTTTGCTCATGTGTCCATTGTGGGAAGAAAAGATTAGGTGATTCTAAATATTGGGAGGTATGTGGTAAGGAGCAATGCAAGGATTTAATCTGAGAGCTGAGATACAACATAACTCATTGCTAGCTATATATAAATTTCCATTTTGCCTATGAAGCCAAAGGCCGGTTTTTGAGTGTATTCAGCGCTGCATTAAATTATTCCATTTCGTTGGAACCATTAAAACAGCAAAAATCATGGTCATTTAATGAAGCGTGCCGTAGAACACCTTGGTTTTCATCGGTGGTCCTCCCAGCGTTCCTCCTGCGTGCACATCTTCCCTCTGTGATGTGCGCCATAAGTTTTGTATGTCGCACTATGTAAGGTGCGCAAAGTGTAAATTTAACATAAAAGTCCAACCTCTTTCCCCTTTGTTCCCGGTTGGAATTGTGGGTTCGGGGTGCAGTGGATTAAATAACACGTGACACTCAGATTGCCTAACAGATATATAGTTTATTTGATGTAAAGAATTAGTATAAAAGAGTAAATATAATACAAAGTTAGTATAATACAAAGAGTAAATATAATAAAATACTTAGCTGTTTCCAACAGATCATCCAGTAGATATGTTTAATCGCAAAGTATTGTTTATTTCCTAGGACCCCGCCTTTCCCTGTGTCAGCCTGGCATGTAAACTCGAAAGTTTGGAAATTTACTGGTAACAAACAGTTGTGTGGCTATAACCACAAGTACTTGGCAATTCTGCTGTATTCCAAGCTGAGGCAAGGTTATGTCGCAGATACATTGCTTTTATTGAGGAACCTAAAATCATTTGCATCTAATTTATAAACATGATCTTGGACTGGCTATTGGTTTAATACTGATAAAAGCTTCAGCATGTGCAGTAGGCCCAAAGCCAGTGCCCTAACTAGAAATTTGTAGAAGTTTCTCGAATGGCCTTGATTTTATAAGCATTGCAAAATCACTTGGTTATATAAATGAATTCAAGCTTTTAATTGGTACAATAGAGATAAGAAGAATACA
This sequence comes from Mixophyes fleayi, assembly GCF_038048845.1. Taxonomy (NCBI): domain Eukaryota; kingdom Metazoa; phylum Chordata; class Amphibia; order Anura; family Limnodynastidae; genus Mixophyes; species Mixophyes fleayi. The sequence goes on along the minus strand of NC_134406.1, from coordinate 261,126,397 downwards.
TTTCTCTGCGTCGGCCTAGTATGCCCTGAGACAGAGGTACAATTCACGGATTTCCTTTCCTGTCCTTTCTTGTTTTTATCTACTTCTATAAACTTTTGCGTTCTGAATGCTCTAGAGCTCTGATTGGCTACAGGCGGGTCAACCCCTGTGAATGTTCTAATGCTCTGATTAGCTACAGTTTGGTCAACTCCTGTGAATTTTCTAATGCTCTGATTGGCTACAGTTTGGTCAACTCCTGTGAATGTTCTAATGCTCTGATTGGCTACAGGTGGGTCAACCCCTGTGAATGTTCTAATGCTCTGATTGGCTACAGGTTGGTCAACCCCTGGGAATGTTCCTAATGCTTTGATTGGTTAAAGTAGACATTCTAATGCTTTGATTGGCTGCAAGTTTATCAAGCCCTGTGAATATTCTAGTTTTTGGATTAAGTACTCTTTAGTCCTAACTCCCACTTCAGTGTTGCTCACATGAAGATGTCCCTGAGTAAAATTAATATCATCATTACTCACAGCCCAGTTTAAACACGTTAAAAAAAGAAAAAGGGAGAAAGTACTGAGCAGACATCAATGCAGAATCATTGCCCAGTGCTGCTAACTGCTTATCTAAGATAATGCCACAGCAGTCAGACAAGCACCTCACATTCAATAAAACTTCAAAAAACTACCTGGTGTTTTTATACTCTCCACAGCTAAATTATTGGAAAGATCAGCAGAGATTTTAAGAACAAAAGTCTGCAAAATGCTGCAGAGATAAGGTTGTAACTTACCTAGTCAATAATTTACTCTTCCTGTCATGAAGTACATTGCTAAATGCTTGTTCGTTTCCTTGCTTGTTTTATTATAAAAAACAATGTTTTCTGAAACTCATGTGTGAGACATTAAAAAAAACCTGTTATCGCAACACTAGATGTCTGCATTGTTAGATTATAACTCTAAAGTGAGTAATGATGTCTGTACATAGACAGGTCAGCAGAAATGTTTTAGTATTCAGAGCTTAAAGGAAAGCCGCTGTGTAGTATTAGGAGAGAGGTGAATCTTATCTGTGCAGATACAGAGTGACTGACAGGTTTGCAAACTTGGTCTGAAGAAATGCACCGTGTCATACCCAGGGGTAGGTCTAGTAACACAGCAGTTTAACAGCTTTTTGACCTGCCTGAGATAAAAAAAAAACATGCACCTGCATCCTCCACTAAAGCCACAACCCTGAGTTTACATTTTAGAATGTACCATTAAGTTGGTACAGTCCATTTCACCCCTAGATCACATGTCTACAGCACGTGACACTGCCAGCCAACCGGAAGAGATGAAAATTGGCAACAGAAGCTTGAGGTTTTAAAAAACATAATTTACCAAAACAAATCCCTGTCTGAATCATTAGAGCCCTCTGAAGAAGCCATGTGTGACCTATTACAGCATAAAATAGTTTGTATCTTATTTTTTTCATTCATTATCTTGATTGTAACTCTCATTGTAATATCATTTGTGTTTATATTAATTTGTATTCATTTGTATACATTTTCAGTATTTTATTTTTATTTGTATGTATTCATTATGTTAATGTTTTACTATAGATTTTAGAATACTGCATATTCTCTGTGAATGAATTATATAATGCATTCATTCATTGTTTATTTTTCATCACTCTGTTGTTATCCAATTTCCATTTTAACCTCCTTCCTATTTCCTCCACCCAACCTCATCTCCATAGATTACATCCATCATTGATGACCTTCATATCATATACTCTATTCCAGAGGTGCTCAAAACCTGTCCTCAAGAGATACCAACAGATCATGTTTTCAGGATTTCTGTTCAGGTGGGATAATTATCGACCCAAAAAAATAGATTAACTCACATGTGCATGATTAAAGACATCCTGAAAACAAGAACTGTTGGTAGCTCTGGCGGCCTGGGTTTATGCACCTCTGCCCTATACTATGTCACATAATACCGTTATATCCTCCTTCATATTATATACCCCCCAGTACTACTAGTCCTTCTATCCACCTATAATGGTTTTATTCTCACACACGTGCATCCCTCCATCCTGTTCCATCCATTTCATTGTCTCTTATCCACCATCACCACTACCCCATTCACACTACTTTTTAACTCACCCCCCTTTGCAAATCATTGATTGACTGTCTGCATTGACCCCTCCCATCACACCTCTACACACATCCTCTCCGATTGGGTATATTCCATCCAACCCGCATCCATTTTCTTTATACAAATACTAGAATACTATATTTATTTTTATTGCTGACAATATTTATCCATCTGTTTACTCAAAACATCTGACACCCGGAGTTTATCCCCTACAGTTTTACTTTGACATCCTACTGGACCTGAACCAGAGGAATAAGACACTATACATCCAACGTAAGGTTAGCCATGTGAATCCACTGCCGCTCTAACCAGCGATCACTTATCGAGTGTCCGCCCATTACTGCACTGGGCACAAACAAATAATGTCAATTGCATGCTGGTTATTTTAACAGTGTGTTCCAAGTTTGAGTTGGGTATGAAATGTCCATAATGAAAATGTTGACACTCAGAATGTTGACCTTTTAACTGTCAACATTCTGACTGTCAACATTATGGTGTCAGCATTCTGAGTATCAGCATTTTCATTGCGTGCAATCCAACTACGTCCCCCCAAGTATACATTCCAAGCGAGATGTTTACCAATAGATTGCAGAAAGAGTTTTTTATCTTCTCTGATAAATATGCAGGGTTCCCAAGGCCAGCTGTACTATTAGGTGAACCTAGGCAGTTGCCTAGGGTGCCTATGGTTAGGGGTAACCTAAAACAATGAAAGAGTGACATAATGTCACGCAACCAATTTTTTTAATGCCCCTGAGACACCACTCACCGGGAGCATCGGCCGCTAACATGGAGGAAAAGCTGCCAACAGTTTCTTAAATGTGAAGCTGCCGGCTGCTGCTCTTCTATGTCTGTGGTGTGTTGACAGTGTGATGTATGATTTCACATCCAAGCGCCACACTCCCAATCTGAGGCACAGATTATGTAGCCCTCACCTCCTGCCTGCTAAGAAAAGAAGCTGCGGGGGTGGGGGACTCCACTTCTGAGTGGGGGTGGGTAGCGACAAGGGTGCTCCCAGTTCTTGAGCTGGCCCCATGAGCATCCCTTGACACATGTTTGATAAAAAAAAAAGGGGCCCTATGCACATAAGGCTTTGGACTAGAGCCCCAACACAATGGCCCGGTCTCTCCATATAGGAGTTTGAGCCTTTAATTATTATGCTTTTTTTTTTACAGAAGAACAGAGGAGAGAAGGAGTCTTACATAGAGATCAATAATATCTATAGAGAAACACCAGCGTCGTGTACACAAACATTCTTTTTAATATACTATGGCAAGAGCACACTTCTGGTGAAACACATACAACTTCTTGCTTTTTACTTTGTTTTAGTGTCAGGATGGTAAAGATTCCATACTGTTTCTTGTGACCCTAAATATTAAATAAACACCGGCCAGCTTTTCTAGCATCAGTCACACTGAACAGTGAGAAAAACAGGTTTTTATACCTGACACTCCCACAGCCCTAGCTTGATGGGCAAGTGACACTTCCACCTTCCTTTTAAAAGGAAGTTCTCATCAGCTTCTGTTTGGTTAGTCTTACTGCAGACAGGTCCTGTAGCTGTGCGAAAAGTCTCATCCAAACCAGGTAAGTTAAATCAGACTCTATATCATTATTTGTCACACATATGTCCTCCACCTGTTTATCTATAAACTAGGTGCACTGCTGCACAAATGTGCTACTCTATTTGCATCCATTCTCTGCAGATTGCCAGCTAAATGCCTCCCTTTGTTACAATACGTATATATACTAAGAGACAGAGAGACAAAATGGAGAATGAACATTTTCTGTGCAAATTAGGTTTTGTAACCTAAGAAATTACAAGTTGGTCGTGATCCAACCCAAGAAATAAAGACTTCCTCAACTGTCTTGGGACAGTCACAGCTGCAGAGCATAAGGTTTATGTATTGCCATTTAGCTTCCCTTCCATTTAACAAATCTGAGAAAATCTAGACAAAAAGAAGGTAAACAGTAAAATATCTGCAGATAACAGCCAGTTAGGAACATCTGTGCTCGTAGTCATCCGTTTCCTAAAGTCACACTACAAAATATCAGCTATTCTGAGTCATATTCTCTGTAACATGATTATTAAACATGGTTCTTATTGAGGTGAAGCATGAAGCCATCATTTATGTTTAGAATATGTAGCTGATTCCTGAATTCTGAATAATCTACGGAGAATATAGATTATTTTGCTTCTTATATAACACTGCAAGTCACGGTGACAGGTGCTAACATTGGGACCCAGCGGGGATCACTTATACATGCAGAATAATGGATGCTGTGCAAAAGCCACTTTTTATGCTTTGTTTTGCCTTTAACCCACTTATGTGTCGCTGTATCTGACACATTGCTGGATTAGGCGTCAGTCTTGAGATGAATTGCGGTATCAGCAATTTTTTACTCCTTGTGATCGGCAGAGCTGGAAAAACATTGGCAGATCAATGTGTTCCAATAATTAGCTTAATTCTGTAGAGATTTTGTGGTGAAAAATATTTACAAGAGCCTTTGTAGTAAAACCAGAGACATACTACACCAGTATAGCATACTTCCCGGCTATTTACTGTTTCCTTCTGGGAGATCCTGGAGGAGAGGTGATGTGGGAGGACTTCATTTTGGCCCTGTGGTGCAATGATGCAAAATTTCCATTTTGCCACATGGGGCGGAGCAAAGATAACGCTGTTTACTGCATATCGCGTCATGAAGGCTACCATCCTGCCCACTTCTCTAGGAAGTGAGCAGGATGCGGGAGAACGGCCCGCACTCCCGGGAGTCCAGGAGACCTAGCCGGAATTCAGCATACGCTGCTGACACCGCTCAAGATTTATACCACGCTGCATGTGGGTGGAAATACGCTATTTTTCATGCTATTTTTAAGAGTAATGTAATCCAATTTGCAACCAACTCTGCATTAGCCCCTTTATACTGGGGGGAGGATGTCACCTTTATACATATCCACAACCAATATATTTTGCACGCAGCGGCTAGATTGATTTTCCTTGCAAACCGTTCTTCCTCTGCTGAGTCACTCTGTCAGTCTCTACATTGGTTGCCTGTTTTTCAACAAATCCAAAATAAAATTCTTCTACTAACATATAAGGCCATCAACAAAATTGCACCGACATACATCTCACTTGTCTCAAAATATCTCCCAATTCGACACCTCAGTTCTGCACAAGATCTGCGTCTCTCTTCCACTCTCATTACATCCTCCCATTCTCGGTTACAGGACTTTTTTCGGACTGCGCCCACTTTGTGGAGATCCCTCCCTCGCACAATAAGACTTTACTCCAGTCTTCAAACCTTCAAGTGTTCTCTGAAAACCCACCTCTTCAGACAAGCTTATAATATTCATCAAGCAGCATCTTAATCTCGTTAGGTTACCCTATTACCACCCTTTACACAGCTAACACATGACAACAACCCTCTGACCAACATAGTTGTGTGATTGATCACATAGCCCAAGAAATACTTTGTAACCTTTGCATTCTAGCTGGACAATTATGCAATATGATTTAGCACTTACCCTTGTGTATCAAACCATTGTCCCATAGTTTGTAAGCTTGCGGGCAGGGCCCTCTTACTTCTCTGTATATGTATTACCCAGTATTGTTTAAGTACTGATTGTTCCCAATAGTAGAGCGCTACAGAATCTGCTGGCGCTATATAAATACATACTGACAATAATGAAATGTCATACTGTCACTTCCAGTCACTTCCATTGTGTATATATATATATATATATATATATATAGATACACGGTTGTGGAGGTGGGGGGTATGCGGTGGTGTGTCATATCATACTGTCTTCACTGTGGCACTATCACATTCCAGTCACTTATATTATACACTATGTGGACAAATGTATTTTCAACCAGACCTGTTGCCAGAGGTATATAAAATCAAGCACCTAGCCATGCAGTCTCCATTTGCAAACATTTTGATACAAAATTGGTAATTCGTAAGAGCTCTGACTTCAAGCGTGGTACTGTGATAGGATGCCACCTCTGCAATAAGACGGTTTGGGAAATTTCATCCCTGCTGAATATTCCATGATCAACTATAAGTGATATTATTAGAAAGTGGGAGCATTTAGGAACAACAGACAAAGCAGAAGACCACGTAACATCACAGAGTGGGGTCAGCGAATGCTAAGGCGTATGGTGCGTAAAAGTCACCAACGCTCTGCTGGTTTGGTGGAGGAGGGATAATTGTATGTGGCTGTTTTTCAAGGTTTGGGTTAGCCCCCTTATGTCCAGTGAAGAACAGTCTTAATGCTTCAACATACCATGTCATTTTGGACAATGCTATGCTTCCAACTGTGTGGCAACAGTTTGGGGAAGGCCCTTTTCTATTCCAACATGACTGTGCCCCACTGCACAAAGCAAGGCCTACAAAGACATGGTTTGATGAGTTCGGTGTGGAAGAACTTGATTGGCCCACACAGAGCCCTGACCTCAACCCCATAGAACACCTTTGGGATGAACTGGAACGTAGATTGTGAGCCAGGCCTTCTCGTCCAACACCAGTGCCTGACCTCATAAATGCTCTACAGAATGAATGGGCACAAATTCCCACAGAAACACTCCAACATCTTGTGGAAAGCATTATACGAAGAGTGGAAGCTGTTATTGCTACAAAAGGGGGACCAACTCCATATTAAAGTGTATGTATTTGAATACAAAGTCATTACCGTCCCTGTTGGTGTAATAGTCAGACGTCCGAATAATTGTAGCCATATAGGGCCTGATTCATTAAGTGCTACCATGCAGGTGCTAAATATTTTACTTTTTTATTCCAGAGGCTAGACATTGAGAGCAGATTGTGATGTCGCCACATACATAACACACACACAAATAGCACAGTGCCAACTACAGTGAAAAGACGGTGATCTGTTTCTAAAGGACTGACCTGCAAGCACTCAGCATCTCACGTTACACAAACTCATACGGCCCCTGGCTAATCTGTTATGAAGCCTGGTTCATAGCTCTGCCCCTGGAAGTGAAGGACTGTTATTAGCTGTTTAAGTTGAGATAAAGTGAGATCAAATGAAATTACTGGAAATAGCAGTAACATGAGACTATTATGTATTTTTCTTCATCTGCCCACTTCAAATTTACTCTATTCATCAATGACCTTGTGTCAGTTATATAGCAGCTTCCATTATATTTTGTTATTGTTGGCAGGTGCAAACAGAAAGTTAAAGAGTTGCTTAGTTTTGTATGGAACATGGTTGCAAAGGATGTGTCCCGCTGCGCCGAGTTCAGTGCTGATCCCAAAAACTGGGTCTTCAATGACCATTGCCAGAAATAAATACCAAAGTGAATAAAAGGAGATTTGTATTTATCACAAAAGCATGAATGATATAACTTGGAATTTAATATAGAAAAGACAGCAGTGCCATCAAATATGGAGTGCGGTGAGCAGTATCATTACGGTGATGGCCAGAAACCGAAAGTCACCTTTGTTCCAAGTGGTATCTCCCAATGTCGGACGCGTTTCACCATGTGCTTCCTCAATGTCTTGGTTTTAAATGGGGCTTAAGTTATTATTGGGTACACTGGGCTTCATCCTATTAGAGTTTTTAATTGAGCCTGCCCACCTCACCACACAGAGGAGATAGCTTACAATGCACACTGCAAAACGACTTTATTTGGCACCAGTATGCCTGTAAGGTCCGCTTAGCTCACTTCATGGCTCAGTCCTACTCTCCCCGCTAAGGAGATGCCTCCACAACCTAGAAGTTAGCAGAAAAGAAGAGATGCGTTGTGCAAAAATGTAAATGTCACACATTATTCCATTGATCACCTAAAATAATGCTTAATGTAGCCTCATCTATGCCTTAAAGTAATCATGAGTGATGGGACATGATGGCTGCCTTTATGGCGTGTGGCACTTTTATGTGTCTGAAGTTTTTTATTTCATTGCTCGGAATGCATCTAAAAGTGTTCTTCTCCGTCGAAAGGCAACATTGGTTCCAGTAGAAGAATAGGGTGAGACCGGCTCAACTCCAACCCTGGCAAGCGCCATCATCCTGGTCCGTAAACCCTTGCCTTGGCTGAAGTCATGACTCATTCGTGCAAATCGAGACACGCAATCAAATCTGAACGTTGGATTAGTGGAAGGAGCAGGGTCCTCCAGCAGCACAAAGGATTGATGATATAAGGCACCTTTCAAACTGATGAATGAGGGGGTCTACAGACCTCTGTATGAAATTAAGTTCATATATCCAACATGTTAAAACTGGATCCCGCCCTCCATCAAGACTTTGCAACTTATGATTGGTCCACACAACTCCCTTAATCCATAACCCCTATTTATGCAGTAGGAATCAGCAAGTGCATCCAGCGAGACGCCAACGCGCGTTTCGCTTGTTTATGCTTATTCAAAGGCCCTTGGATAAGCATACACAAGCGAATCGCGCAATCAATTTTAAATATTTCGCTGGTATTTTATGCACTTATATTATAATAAAAGTTAAGTTTTAATACTTTATGTTCCATGATATCACTACCTATGGTTAAATTTGTGAGCTCATGTGCACCTTGTCAACCAACTTCTTGGGCTAGATTTACTAAGCTGCGGGTTTGAAAAAGTGGGGATGTTGCCTATAGCAACCAATCAGATTCTAGCTGTCATTTTGTAGAAGGTACTAAATAAATGAAAGCTAGAATCTGATTGGTTGCTATAGGCAACATCCCCACTTTTTCATACCCGCAGCTTAGTAAATCTAGTCCCTTGTCTGTCCTGTGGAATGTCCTATTCTGAATTTAAGGTCGCACCCCATATAGCACCATGGATAGCGTCTAATTTGAATAATAGTGAATCGGTGGGTTTGTAGCTCTTATCCATTGGTGCGACCGGTTTTCCCTTCCCCTTTTCCCTTATGTTATAGGCCTAAATTGATTTGCCAGTTCTGCATTCCTGTATTACAAATGTCTAGAGGGACAACTACATCAGTAAAATATTTTACCTTTTAGGTGATAGTGCAGCTTTAAGCCACAACTTCCAAAATATAAAATGAAAAAAAGAAAAGAAAATTTAAATCAGTGGTTACAAATTGTCTGACTGCTCCACTTATTGCCGTTATATATTTTCATAAGAAACAGCTTAAGGCTATGGCTTAGTGGCTGATATTATTAACCTATGCCTTTCTCAGCCTAGAGCTAAATGAAAGCAGACAATATCGTGCACTAAAATCCGGAACCAATCTAATATTATAAGATGCTGCCCTGCCATGTAAAAATATTTCTGACCTTATTTCCACTAAATGAAATAACCGGCAATTTTGAGCGATTGCACACAGGAAGGTTTCATTAGAATGTTGGGACCAGACATTTATTATAACATGAACCCAGACATTTTTGATCATTTAGGTTTCAATAATTCAGCAGGTAGTTAGAGCAAGCATCAAACATCCATGTTTCCTGTGTCCGGGTTCACGTTTATCCCATTACAAGGGCAGGAGGATTAAAAACAAATCACCAGACCCTGCAACCTACCCAGCCATGCAAGTAAATTACTGTTGCAATTATTTTGTGAATTGATGTTTCGTTTTCCTACAGAATCCAGTTTACTTGAAAGTTTTGCTGCAGAAAATATAACACGATGGGGCTCATTTGGAGTTGGAAGTAGGCCACTTTATATTTATCTATAAATATGCATTTCCGTACTGCACATATGTGCAAAAAATGTGCATATTATTGCCTCCATATCCAAAATGTTTGCGTATTGTTGGCTTGCATCCCCTTAAGCCTTGAGAGGCAGATGGGGTCAGGCAAACATAAACTGAGTGCAGTACGGACGTGTTCACGAAATTGTAACATAATTAGTCATGCCCAGGTGCCCAAAGGAAGTGAATCTCTTGCAGTTACAGAAGGTCGGTGCAACGATACACAACGATGCTAAGACTTTCAACAAAACTTCTGATTGCATATTGCATATTGACTCCACCAATATAGTGGCAATGCTTAAATTATTGCCACGCTTAATTAGAACAATTTGCAGCAGTCTGTTCACAAATCTTAAATTAATCTGCCATTTGTTTAAATGGACCATTGGCATAGTAGCATAAGGGTTGTATGAGTATACCTTCCAACATTTAGAATCCATAAAGTGGGACAAAATAAGCCCCTCTTTTGTCTAAAAAAAACCTCCACCCACAAATGAACATATTATGGTATAACTCCACCCACAAATGAACATATGGTGTAACCCCACCCACAAATGAGCATATTATTGTATAACTCCACCCACAAATGAACATATTATGGTATAACTCCACCCACAAATGAACATATTATGGTATAACTCCACCCACAAATGAACATATTATGGTATAACTCCACCCACAAATGAACATATTATGGTAAAACTCCACCCACTTTTCTGTTAAGCCCTGCCTCTTGGGGAGGTTTGTATGAGGTTAGTAAATTGCCGAGGGTGTACACGGCTAAATTGCTTTCCTGTACATATATTATTATTTCTGCTTTGCGACTCAAGACGGTTTTTAAGAGCAGTCTACCTTTATTAGTGGAATTCAGCCCTTGAACTTTAATTGACTTGAAAGTCACCATGATACTTTAGAGAAGTAAATGTTAATGTGTAGAATTTTTGATAGGTCTAATGACATTGATTAATATGGGTTTGTCCACATCATCTGCTAGTTTACAGTAGGAGATCGTCAGGTCGGGGTAGTTAAGGGACTTAATCAGCATAGTTCTCATGTGAAAACTAGAGATTTTGGCGGAGGAAACAGCCGTAGACGTCAGGAAACACTGGATATTAGGTAACGATGAGCAGGGCTGGGGTGGGGGAACCGAGGCAAAAATGGGTGGACGCATATCGAGTCCGGGCCCGCAGAGGATCTCCGGTCAACCACAGAGTGCGCTTTCCTGGTAGAAACAGGTAAGGAGGAGACTTTCAGGAGTAATCAACTCACTGAAGGAATTTGTGGTCTATAAGGCTTTCACAAATTGATTTTAGTAGAACTTTCTGCTCCGAAAACTACGCCATCCCCAGAGCAGCTTTAGTGGATTATTTTTTTATATAAGCAATCTTGTATTAGGGTCATTGGTGTTTTATAGGGACTATATGTCAGCGGCTTTATACAGAAGAACTACTAGTAATATTCTGTGCTATACATGTAAAAGATTGAAGAGCTCTTCCTGACGTTCTCTGATTATGATGAAAGCGATAGGAAGCGCGAGGCCACTGGATCACCTGCAGGTAGTCACTAACGTTTCCCCTGTGATTTTCTCTGTCATCTATATTTTAGCTTGGTTATGAAGGGATATTTTAATGATTTCTTCTTCTTTACATATAAAATGCATTATCATTAATATCAGTGACTCAATATATAAAAAACGTTAAGGGTAAGCATACATCGCGTAACTTGGTTGTGACGCATCTGAGCGGGAGTTACCACAAAGTTAAACTATAATTGTAGGGTCCAAAGCTATGGCACATTGTTTAGCAACTTTTCTTCCATTATTGCAAATGGTGTATTAATTAACGTTTAATTAGCAGCTAACCCTTTATAGCTAGTTATTTGAGCTCTACGGTGAGTTACCTACTGGCATTAAAAGACATTATTTTATTGCTGTTTTTAATGCCAGCACAATCATGTAAACTGTTATGACGACTAAACTATTGGTTCCAATGACTCACTACCCCAGTGGTGAGCAGCGCTGGCCCTAGGGCCACACATGGCCCTCCGAGCCTTCACCTGCGGCCCTCAGCAACTTCCTGCTTTATTGTCAGATGTGTTTGTTATAGCTTGAAACAATTATTTAAAATGCTGATATGTTATTACAGATAGGTGTCTTTTTCTTTGATTAAATGTATTGTTTTACCCATTCCTGAGATAAGGAACAAGTGTAGTAGAAGAAGATTATATATAATCTATTATTATATATTCAATTTTCCTTTCTTAGTAGCCATTAAAAATGGAAATGTCTCCTTTGGACAATCCCTTCCACCACTTTAAATGTCAAGATACCAGCATTTGTCTAAAGAGAGCTGGGAGGCCAAATACATCTATATTTGAAAAGACTATGGGGTATATTTACTGAACTCCGGGTTTTAAAAAGTGGAGACGTTGCCTATAGCAACCAATCAGATTCTAGCTGTCATTTTATAGAATGTACTAAATAAATGACAACTAGAATCTGATTGGTTGCTATAGGCAACACCTCCACTTTATCAAACCCGCCGTTTAGTAAATATACCCCTTGGCTTACAATCATGCACATCAGCCACTCCCACAGATATCTTGCAACTAGCTTTTCTTAAGGCAAAGATGTTTTTGGGAAAAGACTGCTGACATAGACAGACACAGACCTTCCCCCCCCTCAAGACATGGGAACAGAGAAGTGTAACATGGGCCTTTTGGGGCTCTGGTAATACTTTGAACATGAGGGAATAGACTTAAATATGTGTAGTATGTTCATTATTTATTGTCAGTGTTTTAATGGTAAATCCATACTTGCCAACATTTGTTTTCTGGGTTCCGGGAGATGCCGGCTGGGACGTGGTCGTACAGGGGGCGGGGCGCCGAGATCGCGTCATTTTGGTCCCGCCCCTTGACGTGATGACGCAAATCGCGTCATTTTACAGCGGGGGCGGGGCTAAACGCCGCAATTGTGGGTGAATCGCGGCGTTTAAACCGAATTTTGCCGATCAGGGAGATTGCCACACTCGCCCGGGAGTCCGGGAGACTCTCGCAAAATGCGGGAGTCTCCCGGACATTTCGGGAGAGTTGGCAAGTATGGGTAAATCTATAAACAATAGGAGCTACATTTGGACAACATGGAGGGCTGGTATCTTGGAAAGATCACATAGTTTGGTCAGTAATGATGTGATGTTTGAATGGAATTTTCTTTGGATTGTAGAAATGTTTGTGTCTGTGATATAGTAACACTGTAAATCAGTGTTGGCTAACCTGTGACTCTCCAGGTATTGTGAAGCTACAAGTCTCAGCATACCCTTCCAGCAATAAGCTGCTATATATTGGCAAAGCATGCTGGGACTTGTAGTTTCACAACACCTGGAGTGTCACAGGTTGGCCAACACTGCTGTAAGTACATTGTAGTTGGTTTGCAGATGTTAGAATTAACTCCTGCAATGCTCTACAATTGCGGTACTAGTACCTGTAAGTTGTCTTAAGATATACTGCTCTAAAGAGATATAAGTAGTGACTTTGCACATATTTTTGCATTGAAACTGTAGTGGATGTTAGTGGGAAAAATAGTATTAAGAGACTGCAGTAAATGCTTGTGTTAATTGTTAGTAAATGTTAGAAAACAGTTGGTTTGTTTGTGAGACCAAAGGGAGATTAATGGACAACGTGTAATTACTTGCAAGTATTGTATTATAATGTATTGTTGGAGATTTAATGAGAATATTGCTAATACTGGCTGTGTAGTTTAATAAGTTAAGAACTGGGCCTGTTTCTGTAGTTATAAAGGTTGCATTGTTGTACAGACTGTATTGTGTTTGTGTTTATTAGAAGTATACTGTCCTTCTTTGACAGCCACATATCTTGATTGGAATAAAATAGGCAATTAGAAAAATGGTCCACCAGAGAGCCACATGCTGTTGGCATGTGCTCTCAACAAAGCATGGTATGAGGCAGGCCATTTTATCTAGTGATTTTGCACTGGGAAGTTTTATTTAACCATAATGTTGTACTGGCAAGATTTGTCTGTAAGTTTTATTGTGAGTATTAGAGTATACATATTGGAATAGCGATATATATGGATGTATATTGAATGCAATTAGGATCGCTATATGTAAGGTGGAGACAATGCAGCCGACATGGTAATGGTAATGAATTCTGATATACATACACATACATACACACCCACGTGTTGTAATATATACACAATTAGCAAGACATTAATAAGTTACTGTAGCTACACACAGATTGTCATCTATTATATGTACCGTGTAAGTTTATGTTGGCTCAGTGGTTAGCACTTCTGTCTCACAGCGCTGGGGTCATGAGTTCAATTCCCGACCATGGCCTTATCTGTGTGGAGTTTGTATGTTCTCCCCGTGTTTGCGTGGGTTTCCTCCGGATGCTCCGGTTTCCTCCCACACTCCAAAAACATACTGGTAGGTTAATTAGCAGCAATCAAAATTGACCCTAGTCTCTCTGTCTGTCTGTGTGTGTGTGTGTATGTTAGGGAATTTAGACTGTAAGCCCCAATGGGGCAGGGACTGATGTGAATGAGTTCTCTGTACAGCGCTGCGGAATCAGGGGCGCTAATAAATAAATGGTGGTGATGATGATGATGATGATGATGATAAAGATCCAATTTCACACATATATCTGCATTGTGAATATGAATTTATAATGTCTTGAATCAGTTTTAAAGAACTGAAGGGTGCGCAATTAAGGCGTAACCATGGGATCTTTCTTAGTGGCTCTTTTGAAGGTTAGAGGGCCATACCATGCGGTCCCCGAAGTGCATCAGGTTACCATTCGCTGTCCTATCCACTTTTGCTGGTGCCTGCAGTCAGGAACGGCAGCTTTATTTACTTGTAGTCACTGAAGTGAAGACATTAGTGTTAATGGGGTGTCACCTGCAGGTGTAATCTCTGGTCACATATCACATGTAAAACCCAGCCACGTTTGACATGTGGTATCACTGCCGTTTTCTTACCAACCACTTCTTGACTGTAGTGGGTAACTGGATTTACAGTGCCATGGGCATTCTATGCAAAACAGAGGCACTTTATGCAAAACAGGAGCACTCCATGCAAAGCAGAGGCACTTTATGCAAAACAGGAGCACTCTATGCAAATCAGAGGCACTTTATGCAAAGCAGATAAAGGGTGAGATGCAGCAAGTATTCTAATAGATTAAAAGGAGGGTTGACTTCTGCCCTGCAGTTTTGGGATGAAAGTTGAATGCAACAGTGATGAATAATTTGCTTTTTCTTTTCATTTAAGGCCTGTTAGAGATTTTCTTTTGCAATATGCTGATAAACATGAATATATAGTGGGTTCCATTTAAAATTGAATAGACTTATAAATAATTTCTAATATAGCTGTGTGTTAGGATAATATGGTGCAGTATATCTCCTTGTATTTAATGAGCCAACACATTTATAGGCGAACTCCGGTCTCATTGGTACCATTGGACAAAACTCACAATGCCTACAGGTCCCAGGGAGGTCTCTTTATCAGGACCCACACATTTCCAGAGTAACCAACCCATTAGTGTTAAATGTAAGGTGGGCTTGATGCCAAAACTGGTCCATCCAAGTACATTGCAAAAACCAGCATAATCTCTTTTTATTTCCAAAATTTCCCACATGCTAAATTTTAGCTTTGCTCAAAAGTAGCAAAATAATTCTCCTTCTAGCTTGTCGAAAAATGGTCAGCAAATTAGTGTGCTTCCTTACTTATTAAAAAAAAAAGTTAATATTTAAACCTTACCACTATTGAGATACCCATTTGTTTATTTATCTAATCTATTTCAAAGTCATTTCAAGTTTTTTGGCCTATTTTTTGTTCTGAAGTCCTTAATAGGATTGTAAAAGTTTTCCATGCCTTTGCTGTACAGGCCATAGATATTAGTAAGAGATATTGTATGATTTAAGTAGAAAAAAAAATCTACTTTTAGAACAAATTGCTGAGTCTGCGAAAAAAAAGAAAGTCGATTAACTAGCTGAAAATTCCACAACCCAAAAGCTAGAAAGAATATTAAGTGCTCTGTAAAAAAAAATCCCCATTAATAGCTTAGTAGAAGTGGAATTATATGTATAGCTGTGCACTGAAGGACCCATAGCCTTCTTTAGTATAGCAAAGTCTGATTTATATTCTACCTATATGCCTCTTTGCATTTAGACGACTCTACAGCCAAGAATTTTGTGCACCATGTAAAACAAACATGTTTCTATAAAAAGCTTGGAAAGTATGTGTATGAATAAATCTTCTCCTACATAGATACAAACAAGCTAAGTAGAACAATCAATTCTTTATCTTGTCTTCTGTAAACCATGAAAACATCTAAACATTCCAGTACCCTTTGGGACCTTCATCCATTATTCACCTCTGCTGTGTTTGCGTGTAGTGCCTTTTGTTATTTTTTTTTCTTCTTTTCTATTTCTTAGGTTTTGTATTTTGTCTTTTGTTCTTGTACACAACCTACAATTTTTCATCATATAACGGTATATGTCCTTTTTTGTGCTTAAATCTTCATAATGTGTTTGAGCAATTTCTTGACCCAAAGTAGCAAAACATTGAAGGTACATTTCCCACATTTCCCATGTTTAACTACCACCAAATTTATTCTCCATATCACAGATTGTCCAGTTACTTTTGTTCTGTAAACTTATACAACTCCTATTTACTTTCAGAAACTTCCAGGCTTTAGGCCTTAAGAATAGGTCAAGCATTGGAGTAGTGGGTAAGTAACTTGGTTAATCAGTTGACGTTAGGAGCCTACTTTTTGAGAGAGTACATTTAGTAAGTGTTGTACATCATACTCTCCAACATTTTGCTTAAAAACACAGGACAGATGGGAAGACGGCCCTGCTCGTAAGAGCTGACATCTGGCACAAAGGGGAGACAGTAGAGGGGATCTAACGCAGGAGGAGCGAGTAAAGGGGCTGGGAAGAGAGGAGTGATGGGAACAAGCTTGGAGAAAGGGTTAGGTGGATGGCTGGTAGGCTTTGAGGAACAGGTGAGTTTTAAGTGCCCGTTTGAAGGAGCACAAGTTAGGGGACAGTTGAATGGAGCGAGGGAGGTCATTTCAGTGGAGGGGTGGGGTGTCCCGGGAGAAATCTTGGATTCTGGAGTGTGATGAGGTGATCAGGGTAGAGGAGAGGCAACGGTCAATGTCTGAGCACAGGAAATGGGAGGGAGTGTTAATGGAAAGGAGGCTGGAGATATAAGGGGCAGAAGAAGAGTGGCATGAAAGGAAGATAAGCCTCGCAGCCGCATTGAGTATAGAATGAAGGAGGGCGAGATGGGAGCCGGGGAGGCCGGTGAGGAGAAGGTTACAGTAATCAAGAATGTTTAATACTCTTTCACATTGAATTCCAAATGAAAAAAAAGACACTTGTGAAGTGCCAGTGATATTTTAAGACTTAAGACTTGAAGTCTTTGCCAGTATACAAATGCACTCCACCACCTATGAAGTACATGGCAAGGACATAATCGTTTGCAGATGATGCAGAGGTTGGCAGGTTGGTTGATATAGACATGCAGAACCTTTTAGCAGCCTTAAGTAGAATAAATGACAGGGTATAGCCGAGCTAGAGTCTCAAATCTCAACCAAACACAAAGCAAGCCCTAGTGTTATGTCCTAGTTTCTTGCCCCACCCTATCCCCCCTCCCTACCCACTTTGTTCCCCTCCCACCTCCTCTGTGGATGCTGTCTCCAGCCCCTGTTCACCACTGCCGCCCCCACTCGCTAGTCCACCTCTGCACCCTTCTATCCGCCTCACCTCCCCCACCCTCCCCCCTTTACCCCATCCCCTCTCACCTGCTCTACTCCCTCTCTCTTTCAGCCTGCTCTCTCTCCTTGCCCACCTTTCCTTCTCCTCTGTTACCTTCCCTTCTTCTTCTTCAAACATGCTTTTGTTTCCCCATATTCAAAAAAGTCCCTTGACCCTGCCTCTCTCTGACCTTCCTATTGACTCCAAACTTCTCGAACAAGTTGTCTCCAACCATCTCTTCTCCTTTCTATCATCTCAATCCCTCCTTGACCCAATCCAATCTGGATTCCACTCCCTCCACTCCACTGAAACTGCCCTCACTAAAGTCACTAATGACCTTCTCTAAATCTAAGGGAACCTTCTCCCTTCTTATCCTTCTCAACTCCTCTGCTGCCTTTGATATGGTTGACCACTCCCTCCTTTTGCAAGCTCTCCAATTTATAGACTTATGTAACACTGGCCTCTACACCCAACTGCATCACCAAGTTATCGGTGTGCAATATGTTAAATTAGTAGATGTCTGGTCTTTGTATAATTATGCACCAACATACATCTCCTCTCTTGTCTCAAAATATCTCCCAACTCGGCAACTCCGTTCTGCAAAAGATCTGCGTCTCTCATCCACCCTCATTACATCCTCCCATTCCCGGTTACAGGACTTTTTTCGGGCTGCACCCACTCTATGGAACTCTCTCCCTCGCACAATAAGACTCTCCTCTGTTCTACAAACTTTCAAGCGTTCTCTGAAAACCTACCTATTCAGACAAGCTTATAATATTCCTCAACCACCATCTTAACCTCACTACCTTTAGCCTGTTACACAATTTCACACAAGACAACTACCCCCGGACCAACATTGTTGTGTGACGGGATCATTTAGCTTATGAGTCACTTTTACCTTTGCAGTCTGGCTGGGCCAAGATGCAAAATGTATACTTAACCTCATGTGTCAATCTCCCATTGTCCCATAGATTGTAAGCTTGCGAGCAGGGCCTTCTCACCTCTTTGTCTGTTTTACCCAGTTTGTTTATTAGTTTATTACGTTTGTCCCCAATTGTAAAGCGCTACGGAATATGTTGGCGCTATATAAATAAATGATGATGATGATGATGATGATGTTATATATTATGGATCGTTGCTGTCTGTATATTGTACACTACTGTCAATTTCATATGCAGCGCTGCAGACCTATTGTGGCCCTAATACATAATAGATAGTAATATGTGATATAGAGAAATAAGATAGATATGAGATAGATGGAAATTAAATAGATAGGTAGATAGCTACCTATAGATAGATAGATAAGAGACAGATATAGATAGATATGATATAGATAGACAGATAGATAGATAAGAGACAGATATAGATAGATATGATATAGATAGACAGATAGATAGATATGAGATAGATAGATAGCTAGATAGATAGATGTGCTCTAGATGTGATATAGATATAGATTAATGGATAGATATATAGGTTGGGCTCCTTCTACCACTTCTCTTTTTGGCATGGCATCAGTAAGTTTGCCGGACTGTCTCTGGAATCTGAGAGATCACCTTCTATTACAAGAGTCTCCCAGGCATTCCTAGAGAGTCAGCAAATATTACTTTATTGGGGGAAAAAGCTGAATAATTGAGAGGCCCCATAGTCTACTGTTATCCCGCCTTTTCCAGACTGTATATTTTTACAAAAATTTTGAGATAATGGGTGACCTTCTGTGGGTCTTTTTTAAAATTTCCTACAGTAACGTGGATGACATGATTAAGTAAAGACTCTCTGTGGGTGTCCTAGTTTGAGTTTGTGGAAAAAAATAAATAAATCTCTTCTGATGGCTTCTGCGCTCAGCTAATATACCTGAGCTCTTATTATTTTTCAGCTCTGATTGTAATCTCTTTTTTTTTCTTTTCCTTTCTTATCCTGTCCTGGGTGAAACTGGCGGTTTCCCAGAATTACCTTTGCTTTCATTTTTACATTAGCCAAAGCACCTCGCTGTCCGTTACTGAGAATGATTTATTAAAGCACGCTGCTTTCCTTTGCAATTCTCTATGTCAGCCAAATCATCAAGGAACATGCAATAACACCCCAAAATGCCTGTGGAATCCAATTATATTTGACATTTAATAAAATTATGATTACAACTCGTGTTTTTTTTTTTTTTTTTTTCTTTAACATATGGAAAAAACTGGTTAATTTATTCCTGTGTGCATTTGTTTTTAAAATCTAATAAAGCCCAGGTTGAAGGAGGGGTGGAAACATTAAGGTTAGTGCAGAATGGTTCCCCTGAGCAGTGGCACCCTGCAAAATCTTGCAGCCAATTAAAAACGCATGCACGGAATGCTGGCCCTGGATCTTTTATTTCAACGGTGCAGAAATTGTGTGTGAAAAGAAGGCACAATCAAAGGAAGATGAAATGTCTCTGTGTTGTGTGTGTGTGCCATGGTTTTTTTTCTTCTTTGCCGTTCTGGATATCTGACAGGCGTCTCGTCATCGTCCGCTTTAATATTTTCCTATTTTGAGTGGTAGGAAAATAATTGAATTTGCTGTTTCATACGTAAATTGCAAAGGATATGTCATAGTCAAATCTGTTAGCTTTTTCCTCCTGTGTGCTTTGTATTTGAGACTTAGGGGTTTATTAAGCTGCGATGAGCCAAAAAATCCCCCAAAAAACAGCTGTGTTCTCCAGAGGATGGCCATTGCAGTTATTTTTTCAATTTTTCAAGGGGTTAAAGCAGGAGAAATCGGAGATTAACCTATTTTACATGACGTGACCCCATTTAACAAGTTCAATGCCAGGCTTTTAAAACTAACGCCATGTCAAAATGGCTTTGGTTACCGTTTCACTGGAGTTCATGGGTTTCCATCGCTGCCGGAGAAGCTGCTGTTGTCCCATTGCTGGGTCCCAGCACCATGCACATGAGCCCTGGCTTGGTAAATACCAGTGTCAAATCAATTTCAAATGATGCAGTATGCAGAGATACAAGGTAATACTTACCGACGCCAGTAGCCGCCAATTTTAAATACGTAGACTCCTTAGGACTATAAAGGATCTCCTGGTAGTTGCGTGTAATGTCATAGGACAGATGAGAATGTGGATCTCTGGTCTTCTGATAACAATGTGAAGGAAGCAGAGATAATGCAGAGTGCAGCAAACAGAAGCATTGCAAAGAGCTCTTTCAAGTGATGTAGATTTACAGATGGTGTTTAAACCAAGCATGTAGTAACCATAGTGTCACACGCCGGGTCTTCTAAACCGAGACCCGGCTAACTTACCCCTCCGTTGGCGTCCTCGCTTCCCCGCGGCCGGGCGTCATCTCGCAGACCTGATTTCTTCTTTAAACCTTTTCTCTCCTCTCATTGGTCCTCGGATTGCCACCCACTATTTAAGGCACCATCCTCCCTCCTTCAGTGCCTGTTCTTGGTCATCTTTCTCCAGAGAACAAGCTGTGGATATCCTCCTCCTCCATCCTCCTTGTGTTCTGTCCTGCAGTCCGCAGATCATCACTCCACCAATACAGTGGTAACGTCCTGCAGTCCACAGATCATCACTCCACCATTCCAGTGGTAACGTCCTACAGTCCACAGATCATCACTCCACCATTCCAGTGGTAACGTCCTGCAGTCCACAGATCATCACTCCACCATTCCAGTGGTGACGTCCTACAGTCCGCAGATCATCACTCCACCATTCCAGTGGTAACGTCCTACAGTCCACAGATCATCACTCCACCATTCCAGTGGTAACGTTCTACAGTCCACAGATCATCACTCCACCATTCCAGTGGTAACGTCCTACAGTCCACAGATCATCACTCCACCATTCCAGTGGTAACGTCCTACAGTCCACAGATCATCACTCCACCATTCCAGTGGTAACGTCCTACAGTCCACAGATCATCACTCCACCATTCCAGTGGTAACGTCCTACAGTCCGCAGATCATCACTCCACCATTCCAGTGGTAAGGTCCTACAGTCCGCAGATCATCACTCCACCAATACAGTGGTAAGGTCCTGCAGCCCGCAGATCATCACTCCACGATTCCAGTGGTAACAGCCTGCAGTCCGCAGATCATCACTCTATCTTCCTCGTGTTCAGTCCTACGGTCCGCAGATCATCACTCCACCATTCCAGTGGTTACAGCCTGCAGTGCGCAGATCATCACTCTATCCTCCTCGTGTTCAGTCCTACGGTATGCAGATCATCACTGCACCATTCCAGTGTTAACAGCCTGCAGTCCGCAGATCATCACTCTATCCTCCTCGTGTTCAGTCCTGTGGTCCGCAGATCATCACTCCACCATTCCAGTGGTAACAGCCTGCAGTCGGCAGATCATCGCTCTATCTTCCTCGTGTTCAGTCCTGCAGTCTGCAGATCATCACTCCACCATTCCAGTGGTAATAGCCTGCAGTCCGCAGATCATCACTCTATCCTCCTCGTGTTCAGTCCTGTGGTCCGCAGATCATCACTCCACCATTCCAGTGGTAACAGCCTGCAGTCGGCAGATCATCGCTCTATCTTCCTCGTGTTCAGTCCTGCGGTCTGCAGATCATCACTCCACCATTCCAGTGGTAATAGCCTGCTGTCCGCAGATCATCATTCTATCACTCCTCCGCTATAGCCTGCTGTGCGCAGATCATCATTCTATCACTCCTCCGCTATAGCCTTCTGTGCGCAGATCATCACCCCACCATTCCAGTGGTAATAGTCTGCAGTCATATTCTCATCGTACTCTCTTCTCCTGCTACTATCTAGTTGCTGTTACCCGCTGATCTCGCCATACTCCCCAGATTGCGGCGACCTGCATAGCAGTAGTCGATATAACTATACCGTCTTGTGAGGGTTCCTGGAGAAGACCAGCCGCTACGTTAGTCTCCGGGCCTCAGGGTCCAAGAATCCTAGTTTACCGTGACACATAGATACAAACTTAAAGGGGGGCTACTAATATGCGATACCAGACCAAGTCCTGTCCATCCTATAAAGCTGTGTTGTACTATTATACTATGTTACTATTCTGTATTCAGGTTCCAGTATGAATCTGTTACCTACCTAGTGCATTTTATTTTATGCGCTGTGTATACCTCTATTACCTCAGCCATCTATGCTTCCAACTCAATTGCATTTTCTATTTAGAACAAATAAAGGCAAATCATATAGTCTAATTAAATTCATGTTAACCTTTAATTTGATTAATAGTCAAAATAAAACAATGAATGAAACACTTTGCAGCCTCCACCGTACCTCGGAGGTCTAGACATGGGCTTTTCACAAATCCAGTCCAAGCAATATGCTACCCATTCATGTCCTGCTCTATGAAACCATATAGAAGATACACTGATGGGTATTTATTGAAAATCATTCTTGTCTTCTCTCCCGGAATTTCTACATTCTGGGTAGTTATCCCAGACTCGCAAGAGAGCAGTGGAGTGGGCGGGATGGGACCTTGATGGTGCGATTTGTGACCAATCACGTCATTTTGGCCCTACCCCCCTGTCGCACTTGCCACAGTTGGCAAGTGCATTGCAAATTTCTCACTGGAGATCAGTTTTGGTTGGGGCTCATTAAATTTAACAATAAGGCTGAATTCAGACCTCCCACCATTTGGGTAGGCAGCATCGGGACGGGAATGGGTCCCTTTTGAAGTGCCAGCCTGCCCCTGTCTCACCTCCAAACCCCTTCAGTGCTGTGCACACCAGTGCACACGACACCTGTTCACCACTGTTCTGCCATGCATCCTAACTTTCCCACCGATCGGAAAAATCTGCCCTGATCGGAATGGTGGGGCAGAGCCCACAAATCAAGACAGTTGGGTGGTATGCTGGATATGGTAAGACGTCCTACCAATCTGTTGGATTCTCCAACACTTTTCTTACTCTTGTGGGGCCTTCATCAAGCATGAGTGAATGGGAAGTTTTCAGAAGGGCACAGACAACTCTGCTTCCTGTTTGAATTCGGCAAACGGCAGACGGAGGGAAGAGAGCGCCGTTGGACCGCTATAGACATCAGGAAACCCACCTGAACACAAGCAATGTCGAAACCCAGTTACGTAATAGAATTATTGGAATGTTTAACTTAATGAACTTAATTTATCCCTCAATAACTATTTGTTGGAACTTCAAAAGACTTCAACGGCACTCATATGACATATTTACATATTTTACATATGGAGGTATAATATTATTATGTTTTTGTTTATACTACAGTGTATTTTAAATTACAAAGTCTGCAAGTCTCTTGGCCTGAGGGCAATTAGAGTAAATGAAACATACTCAGTGACAGTTATAGTCTAATTATTTTAGAAAGTGTTTCATATAACAGGTAAATAAATATGAAAAAATAAATGATTTTTACCTCGCCAATCTGCTGCTTTGTGTGAGTCTAAATATCTGTAGGATATTTGTTACCTAGGAGACTGCTGGGCAAACTCTTGCCATTAGCAAAATTATTTTTAAACACGTCAATAAAGGCATGGTATACATTTAATTTACATAGTTGATGGTGATGCAGAGAATGTGTTACACATGCTGCAGTACATATTGAAAAGCTATAACCTCATATTTTTGCATAGTAATAATAAATATTGACTTACAAAACCTGGGGAATTAGAAAAAATATAATTTCATCTCATAAGCAAAATTGAAGTTTTGAAAAATAGGGATATCTGTGGGGACAAATGTTTCTAGGGACATATCTTCAAAATCTGGAACTGTGCCTTGAAGTTGGGGGCAGTTGGGAGCAATGCATTTTGGTAATACAATGGCTTTGGTAAAGGTTAATGTATTATAATAGGGTTAATTATTCTGTAATGTGTGTGACAGCCAGCATTTCAACCCAACTTCCTGTAATTAGCTCAATTTCAGAATCAAGCTGTTGATTTCAGAATCTTTTCAGAATCAATCCACCCACCTGTCCCTATTTTGAAGGGACAGTCCTGATTCGCAGGTGGAGTTTCTCAGAAAAGTGGGAGTTTTAGTAAGGATTTAAGTGTGGTTTGAGTGGGTCGGGGGCTTATATTTGTATATCTCATTGTTGGGAAATGTGCACAGCATCTGCTACCCTACCAAAGAGTTAGAGCACTTTAGGATTGGAAAGTGGATTCCTATATTCAGACATTTGTTGCATGTTGTGTAACCACCAGACATGTTCATTGAAAGTAGTCACATGGGAGCTGAATTTGAACTCTGCATGCCCCCCAACTGATTTGCGGATCTTGTAAAGGGCGTGGTCTATGGGAGAGTGGGTGTGGATTTGACAGAAAGTAGGCGTGGTTGAACAGAGTTTGTGTGGTATAGGGGGAGTGGTTTGCCTTGATCAGGGCAGGACTTATTTTTTACTTTTTATGGGCAGAACCAATCATCATCATCGCCATTTATTTATATAGCGCCACTAATTCCGCAGCGCTGTACAGAGAACTCACTCACATCAGTCCCTGCTCCATTGGGGCTTACAGTCTAAATTCCCTAAAACATACACACACATACACACTAAGGTCAATTTGATAGCAGCCAATTGAATTACCAGTATGTTTTTAGAGTATGGGAGGAAACCGGAGCACCCGGAGGAAACCCACTCAAACACGGGGAGAACATACAAACTCCTCACAGATAAGGCCATGGTCGGGAATTGAACTCATGACCCCAGCAGAAGTGCTAACCACTGAGCCATCGTGCTGCCCAATAATTATGAGAGTGAATCCTATCAATTCACTAGGAACCTGTAACATCAATGAGCAAATTTATGATCAATATTAATGAGGTTATTCACGAGGTTGCTAATGAATGGATATTTTAGATTCCCGGCCATGGCTGGTGTTTATTAAAGTTGTGGTGTTGTTGTAATGTCATTGTTTCATAGCTTGTAAGTTATCAAAATATAATAAAATATACATTTAAATGTAATTAAATGATTTTTTTAAAACAATTAAAGAGATGTTTTAAACATGCAGTAGGCTGCAGTATATAACTGGTGGATTATTTGCATGTGTGGAAATATACAGTATGAATTTCCCTGATTTTCTAAAAAAGTTAATTTTAAACAAAGTGACTTTTTAGGAGTCTTCGTGTTTTCTCGATAGTTAAACAATTTTGCACTCCTAAAGTCATTCATCGTTTTTACTGCTCACAACTGACTTTCACTTGAATCAGGTTACACTGCAAGTACCAACTGATACAGTATAATGGTCTTACAGGCATAGAGATAAAAGAAGATTATTTGATTCCAAAAATAATTTTAGGATGAGAAATAACACATTGTACAAAGCTTTTGACAATGCTGTAACCTTATAATAAAACTTTGTAATGATATAGTATATACTGTATATTCTGTGTTCCTTGTCCAATATGTTTGTACTGTTTTCTGTTTAAAGCTGAATATTTGCATATGAGGGGCTCTGCGGCCACTGTATACTGTCCTGTGATACAACATTGCATGTTTCCTGCATTACTCTGCATTGTTCTATGATATCATGCATATTAGTGGGACTGCGTCCTGCTCACAGCTGACATGTCCTCAGAGATGTAGCACACCCCAGTGTCACATGACCATGGCGCACTTCTTTTGGCTTTTCCCATTGTTTTAATGATGGGAGATAGGGTTGAGAGTTGTTCTCGCTTTTTCAAGCATCAAAGCAGCCAATCTGCTTCCGGTCAGGAATCCAATGATGCAATGCTAAGTGCATCCGACCAGACCGTGGAAGGTTGCGTGGTGTGGAGAGCAAATTGTGGCATCAGGGATGAAATGAAAATATGACATTATTATTCGTTACTATATAATACTGAAATGTGATATTGATTTTGAGAGTATGCTCAATTGCGTGTTGTGATACTGTCACCTGACAGATGACAGACACAGCAACTTCTTGCTTGAATAACTGCGTTTTTATTGTTCACGTCACCGATAACAAAGTACACATTTGTCAGGATAACACAAGGCGATCCCTGATCTGGCTAGACACAGACCTCCTGCCTAGTCACCGGCCAACTAGCTGGCATTGGTCACCCCATCAACAACAACAAAACACTACTACTTGGTTGATTCTATTTCTAGGATTCAGCTGCAAGTTACCAATTAAGTGTCACAGAAGGCTGGAGTGGACATGGGTGTCTCTTTTCATACTATAGACAAGCTGCCATAAATATTTGTCGTGATGTAACAGCTTACAGATAAGACTTGGGAGCAATACAAAACCTCAAGAACAGAGGTCAGGTGGTTTCATGGTTATAAGTTCATTATAACTGGTTGTAGTGAACAGGGAGGAAATACTGTTGTAAGGATTAATAAATAACATAACTGCGGGACTGCATTGCAAAAACTGTATATCAAATTAATCCATTTAGAATTTGTGTTTGTCTGTAAGTTAAATGCAGATGAATTCTCAGCGAAGCCCTGCTCTCACAGGGTTAATGAATTAACACAATGTGACTCTGCAGTTCACTCTGTGGTTTTTTGCAGTTGAACAGACTTTTAAGAACCGCTTAGCATGTCTTACACAAGGAGACTACATGATGACTTGCTATATTTTATATAGGCAAATATAATTCTATTTCCAAAATATAACTTACAATCAATATAATTAGTGATCAACCACATATTCATAAATAGTATGATGAAGAGCAACCCACACATCAAATAAAGCTGTCTGTCACTCTGGGAATGAGAGGAAATGAGTATCAGCTTCTCTAATCCACTTCACCTATGCATGTTTGGTATTGGCAGTTTGGTTGATTTGTATTGGATTTATTAATGATAAAATTGGATCTGTGTGACACACCCCAGGAATGATATGTTAAATCTTAGAACTGTGTATTGCAACGGGGAAGATGCAAATTGTGGTTGTAAACAGTTTAACAGTCCTCTCCTGGAGACCAAACCCCCCAGGGGATGGGAAAGGTAACAAGGGGCTAGATTTACTAAGCTGCGGGTTTGAAAAAGTGGGGATGTTGCCTATAGCAACCAATCAGATTTTAGCTTTCATTTATTTAGTACATTCTACAAAATGACAGCTAGAATCTGATTGGTTGCTATAGGCAACAGCCCCACTTTTTCAAACCCGCAGCTTAGTAAATCTAGCCCAAAGTATCTTTAAAAAGATGAAACCACTTGCAAAAAATTGTAAGTACTTTGGGAAATCAATCAACACTGATAAGCTGTCCATCTTCTAAGACAATTTCCCTTGGTGCAGATTATACAATTTGTATGTAAGTTTACACTCTGAATTTTGTCCTTTTACTTTACATGTTTTGCTCTGAGTGTTATGTCATCTTTATTAGTTGTTATTATAACCTGTAAACATTGTACTTTTTGTATATTAAATCTGAAAATGTAAAAAGGGCTCTTGACCATGCTAACCCTTTGAATGCTGAGGTTTGAATTGTTAATACATTTGCCTATCATGCCTAGTGGGTGCCTGCATGTACATTTGTGTAATGTAGTTTTGAGGTGGTGTTAACCCTTTGATTGCTTGTCTGTGTTAACCTTTTAAGTACCAGTGTGGGAAGTATTAACTCTTTTAGCTATCAGGCTTGATACGGGCCTTATACGTAACTGGTGTCAGTTGCGGAGAGGTGTGGAAGTGTGTGCCTGTGTTGGGAACAGGACCAGTTAATTCTGTAGCCTGAGGGATAGGTGAGAGGGAGTTTGAGACTGGAATCTTGTGTGTTTCCTTACAGTAAGCTTCCAAGTCACGAGTGTGCAGAGTGCGGTTCGTGACAGGTAAACGTGGTCAGGAGCTATTTCCTGACAACATAGAGGTGATATATTGTTTGACTGTTTGAATATATGATAAGATATTAAATCAGGAAGCTGACAGAGGCTTGACACTGACACTGTTCCTTTCTGTTAAAATAAGCTGCTCCAGGGTGAGGATTGGAAAAAAAATCAAATGAATAAATACCTCCATGAATACATTTCGAATTGTATAAAGGACCGTCACTATCGTTAGGCAGACTAAAGTGGTCACTTATAGCACCAACATCTGCTACTTTTCTTTTTGAGACGCCCACACATTAAGTGCTGTCCTCCCTGGGTATTTAAACATCACCCCCATTCCTCATTGGCTGACAAGGGGAAGAGGGGGGAGTGTTTAATAATTTTACTTGAGCGCACCTTGCAAGCTTCTTAACTTTTGCTGCTCCTCTTCAGTGATAGGCTGGGAGTTTAGCGCTGGGTTATGATGTCACAGCGCAGTGCTACAAGCCCAGCCTATCACTGACACTGACGATCAGTAGCACAAAGATTGACACTTCCTATATCATTAAACGTGGTAGGGGGTGGGGGGTTCAGAGGAGGGGGGACACCCACCGGCTCCAGATGACCCACTCATTGATATGTATAAAGGCAC
Organism: Mixophyes fleayi; assembly: GCF_038048845.1. Lineage (NCBI taxonomy): Eukaryota > Metazoa > Chordata > Amphibia > Anura > Limnodynastidae > Mixophyes > Mixophyes fleayi. The sequence continues at coordinate 261,097,509 of NC_134406.1, read as the reverse complement.
TGCTGGATATTTTGTGGTCAGGAGTAGAAGAATGAACTGATTAAGCAGCGAGCAAGAGCTTAGTGCAGCATTCGTACACAATGGGTTAAATATGAAAGGAATCAGAAGGGAGATTTGTAGTGACAGGGCAGGTTGCAGGCAAACTCCATTGATATGTACAAAGTGTTGTAATTACACAAGTGACCTGTGCCTGCAGTTCCATTCTTCGTGCTAATGGCAAATCTCTCATAACACATGACGATACATCATAAGACATGGTGTCACAATGACAAATGGTGCAGGTCAGGCTGTGTATAACACCTACGACAAGTATTTATGGCCATACCCCCGTTAATGTATGTAGATGTGTATTTAAGTCGACATATCAATATCTTAAATGGGTTATGTCCGCGGATTAAATAAATCCGAGAGGTACGGATTTACATCGGCTCATCTGATTATATATAGTGTATATGCTTTTAATGCCATTAGATGATCATCAAGTGCTTCCACGGGCCTCAGTGTGGACTGGAGGTTTGATGTATGTTTCTCCTGCCTAAAATCCATCATAAAAATGATGAATGATATTGTGAAATCTATCCACACTCATATAATAGAATCAGGTTGTGCCATATATTATGTTTAGACGTTAAGATATGCATTTTATATAATTTTATGATATGTAGGTGGTGGACAAACAGAGGCATCCGGGTACGTGGTTGACACAGGGGCGATTTACTAACATGCGCTAGTGCAAATAAGTAAATGACAGACACTGGGGTGATTTACTAACATGCAGTAGTACAAATAAGTAAATGACAGACACTGGGGTGATTTACTAACATGCAGTAGTACAAATAAGTAAATGACAGACACTGGGGTGATTTACTAACATGCAGTAGTGCAAACGTACTGTGACCCATAGCAGCCAATCAGCATTAAGCTATATTTAGCCATAGAGTACTTTACCAGAAAGAACCAGTGTAACTTGGACTAATGAAAGCAAGTGTCTGAATTGTTACTGAGTTACTACAACTTGGCATCATGCTAATAAAATCACCTCCTCTGTGTAAATGTGAAGCCAGGGATCCACCTCTATAGTTAGAGTCACTCTCCTAGGTCCCGCTTCTTCTGTGCCTGATGGGAGACCCGGAGATACCCGGAGGTAATTGTATCAAACCTTCTAAAAAGGCAAAGTGGAGGTGTTGCCCATAGCAACCAATCTAATTCTAGCTATAATTTATCTGCACATTCTATGAAATGATAGCTAGAATCTGATTGGTTGCTATGGGAAATATCTCCAATGTTCCGTTTTAGAAGGTTTGATACACTTACCCCCTGGCCTCTACAAAGGAGGACTGCAGGTGCCTAGCGCGCGACTGTAGATGCCTCTTATCATATTCTGCATATGTTTTATTTTGCTGACATAATGAGTTTTGAATATCTCAGAGTGTTAAATACCAGCGTTGGGACTTTCAAATTTTATTATGTGGGCGAAATGCTCAATGGCGCAAAGGGACAGAACAATCCACTTCTGCACAGCGGTTCCTCCTCTGTAAATGCCTCCGTATCTAATAGAGGAGACAAGAAGTTAAAGCCTGAATAACCTACATGTTGTTCCAAGTCTCTTATCAATGATTCCTGTTTCCTCCCTTGTGCAACTCAGTGGAACATTTTAGCAACTATTTTATCAATTAGAGTTTTTTGTAGTAGTTTAATTCTAAAAAATACATTTTTTAAAATGTTTGTGATATTACACATGATTAGTTGTAAAAAAAAAAGACTGAAATAGTATACATACAAAAAAGCTCCATGTTTATTAAAATTCTAGAGAAAGTTTTTAATAATGTCCCCTAGCCTGTATCTTTCACTAGTTGTATTACAGGTTTATTCATAGGAAGAATGCAGAACTTGCACATGATAGTTAGTCACATACTTTATTCATCTTTTAGGGGTAAAGGTTACATTAAAAATCCACTTGTATTTACGTTGCTGAGCTACATTAGTCCTGATGCCACAGGTGCATAGTGCACATTGTCTTGTTAGGTATATCATTAGGGTCAGAGCAAGTACTGTAGTCAATCGTGAAATGAATTCAGCTGGCGCAGTGGTTGGATATTTCGGAATGTGGAATTGTACTTTACACTAATAACATAGCAACATGGTTTTAGTTGAGTATGTAAATGCTAGATATAACTCAATACCTGTAATTACCACTCAAATGGCTTGCTTACTGCTCATTGTTGTGGTGATTTAGTGACAATGAAAATGAAATAATGTCTAAGGTGTTGTTGACATGGCTACATGTAAACAGATGTACACATTGCATTGTGTTTGAGGATTTGACATGCTCAAACTTTTTGTCTGCTTACATGTGTAATGATATGCTGCAGTAAAATGTAGCTAGAGATGAAGCAGACATTAAATGATAACTAAACAATGACATGGAATGGATTGTATAGTATAGTGCAAGTATGAGTAGTAGTGTTTGAACTAGACACTTTCTTAAGACAAACACTGCAAAGGGAACTGGGAAGACATACGTGTATAGTTAGATGAATACGCCGTTAGTTGTGTGTAACAATCTCGTTAAGCTCAGTGATCCGCGAGGGGAAGAATTAGAAAAGTATTAAAAATAATGTCTGTGGGTTGCTCTGTACAGTGTTTTCTTCTATATTAAGCCATATTTGTCATCATTACTCCTCTTCCCTTCAGTCAAGTGAGGGGGGGAGTAGGTAACGCAGAAATTTCTATCATTCTGGCCTCGCCCCATAGTGCAATGACGGAATTACGTAATCCTGCCGCGGGTGAGCAGGGTCCAAGTGATGGGAGTCAAACATCGCAACAGTAAGACCCCCATCCTGCCCACCTTAGTAACTGAAGGTCAGGAGTCTCCCAGACATTCCGTGAGAGTAGGCCACAATGTTGTATGTTCTTAAATCTGCAAAGGGATTCTCCACCCTCCCGCATAGTGCCCAATCATTGTATTTAGCCGTGATCAGGCGGCAGGAAATTAGAACGGCGGGTTCCAACACAGGGAAGTCATCACATGGCAACGCCAGAACGCCAGGGCACCAGCTAGGCAATCAAGTGCTGCTTTCTGATTTCCTGTTGCAAGATAAGGAAATCTTTTCATTACCAGAAGCGAATACTGGTTTGACTAGACGTGAAGTGTGGAGATAAAATATTATACCAATGCTCTGTCTACTTAAGTTTCATGAAATGTCGGAAAACTGAAATTCTTGAGTTAAAAAAATGTTTAACATGACCCCAGAAGAAAAAAACGCTTCATCTATGGGGGACATTTCTAAGAATTATCCCAAGTGCAGCGACGCTTGGGGGTAGAGGTACGAATTAATGTACCACTTTTCTGGGCCACTTTTGCATATGAGCGAATAGGTTTCCATTTCCACTTCTTAAATTTAAAAAAAAAAATTTTTTAAAGAAAGTTAAAAAATTGATCTAATTTATTTCAAAATGACAAAAATATCTTCAAACAATTATGCATAAAAAAATGCTGCTTATTTTCAAACAAAGTATTTTTCATGTATTTGGTCTATTGTCTCCCTCCTGAAAGGGCATTAACATAACATGTATCGTGACGGTGCTGCAAAGGTATAATCTGAGGACTGCCCTTGGTTCTATCAATAATTATATTGGTTAATATTTCAGTGATTCAGGGAGAAATGAGACAATTTAACTGACAGCAATCACAAGAAATAAAATCTACAATTTAGTTCCATTCAAAATGACAGAGAAAGCTAAAGAGTGGGCTGGAACAGAAAGTGTAATAAACGGGAAACAATGTTACCGTTGTTCACATAAATAGCTGCAAAGCAATTGTCATATTTTAATTAATAATAAAACCATTTCATCAGCCTCTATGATATATATATATATATATATATATATATATATATATATATATATATATATATATATATATATATTTTATTAATGCAAGGGATTTTTTTATCATTGCAACTGGTGGTGAAAAAAACTCATACTTCTTGTCGCAATCAGGATAATAATAATAATAATAATAATAATAATAATAATAATTAAAACGGCCCTTTAATCCCCCTCATCCCTCTATAACACTCTGTGTCATGGACCAGTAGGGGTAATGTAGAGCTGTTTCGAGTCAACTCATATATTTATTGTACCGTGTAGACTGTAGACTGTACTAGAGATGCATACAGTACATACAAGGCTTGTGCATGCATTTAAGTTTGTATTTTGGTGCATGGGTTTGGCCCATGATCCCATTCCATATCTGACTAATCTCCTGGAGTTTTCCCTGACTCCCAGCAGAGTAGTCATCTTCCTGGTTCCCACATCCCTTTGTTTGGAAGTGGACTGGGTCTTTATGACATGATTTAATGAGTCATCCTGCCCCCCTGCTGCCTAATGATGTGATCCACTCCACACTTAGACCTCCCCTCCAGGGTCTCCCGAAGGGCCGGGGGAAGTACGTCCCATTCCACTATGTATTTTCCTTTAGGAATCCCTTTACTGAAATCCTGCTGTTCATCTTTAAGTGCAAATAATTTCTACTAGGAGATTGTATGGAGAACCATGATATTATCTCACTAGAAGCCATGCGCAGTTCCGCACCTGCATACATTCACCACGGCACTGTGGTACCGACCTCGGTAAGGCGGCTATCTATTCTATTATAACCCCTTGCCCCGCGGATTGAGTGTTTAATTGGATGGACAGATGCTATTGGCTATATTGTAACTACCCAGAGGTGATTTTCTAGAGGTAGGGGCAAACGCAGGATTTGTAGAGGGAGGTTTCCACATCACGCCGCCAGTGGGCGCGATCAGCATGCATGGGGGTGTGGCTATAATTTTAGACAGTGCTTGGCTGCTCTCCAACTCTCCCTATCCCTATAATGTACATGGGCAATGCTGCGTGCGAAACCCCCCTCCCCCCCCCCTCGGTTTGCCTATAAGAGGGTCATGCAAGATAGACAACCTGGTACTAGTTTACACAAATTTAAAGTTTGCTTATATAGATGATTTATCATGATGTTGTTACACATCAGAACCTCACCTGTGTAGCACTAACACAGCACTGAAGGAGTTAACTCATCTTTCATCCTTATTTGATTTCCCTTTAAGTCCAATTGGACACAGTGTAGCAGGGCACCGTTATTGAAAGATTGAAGCACCAGGTGTGATTAAATAAGATCACACATTTCATTCTCTCCTTAATTTCACATCACTTCAGCAGCTGTATCCCTGAGCCGGTCGGTGAGCGCATCGCATTTATAGCGTGTACAGGAGAATAATGCAGAAATGGGCTCTAAGTGTCCCTCATTGCTCAGCTGAATCAATTCTCGTTGTATACATAAATAGTTTAGCATGAGATGGCAGAGTATACAGAACCTTTTCCTGCATAATTTACGCGTCTGCAATACTGCTAGTTTATACTAGATTTTCAGTCTAAAGAGAGTTTATAACATAGAAGCAAAAGGCATTTCCTCTGCAAACTGCAAAAACCTAGACTAAGAAACATAATAAAAATGGCTTTATTTAAAAGAGCGTGTTCACTGAAAATTGGAAACGACATTAATCAGAGGTTTAAAACCCGCGGCAAGGATAGTGAACGAGCCAAATCTAGATTTTGGGGGGATTTTGCCAACTGCAAATGGATTTCCCTGCTTTTAGTATAGGCGAAGGATTCATTAGGCTAAAAAGAAAGATAATATTTTATTATTTAGGGTGGCAAACACTGTCCCTCCTCTGCGCTGTCCAGGCATTGTTGTGACTGGTCCTCCAGCCGCGGAGCTTGCAAGATCGTGTAAATGTGATCTCGCGAGACTACACTGTGCAGACTGCCGCGTCTAGAAGGAGACTCTCCAGAACAGACAGACTGCCAGGAGAAGGAATGTAGGTAACACAATATAATCTGCACACTGACTTTATAACTTGTGAAAGCCTAAACGCCCACACTAACCACTCTAGGGGGTAAATGTAACAAGCTGCGAGTTTCCGGTGGGTTTGAAAAGTGCAGATTTTGCCTATAACAACCAATCAGATTCTAGATGCCATTTATTTAGTCCGTTCTACAAAATGATAGCTAGAATTTGATTGGTTGCTATAGGCAACATCTCCACTTTTCAAACCCGCCGGAAACTCACAGCTTGATACATTTACCCCTAGGAATTTCAAATTAGAACACTGGGGTGCATGATATTGCCAGTCTGTTACCTAAACAGATGAATGGGGCCTCCACAGCACAGAGGAACGGGGGCTCCAGAGGAGGGACCCTCACCAAACTGGCAAAAGGTAGGTAAAATATTCCTAATGCGAAATTAACCTTTAAAATCCATACAATACAATTCACATTCAGTGCGGATTTTTGTCCTGAAACTTTTTTAATGAAATGGAGATTAAGTGAAATCTATGTGCATCAACAAAACAAGACACACAACTGGATATATGAAGGTTACACCCCGAGTCACTGGTGTGATGCACACTAAGTGATAAATGTATCATACTCCGGTTTATTCAACTCGCGGGAGTTCGGCGAGATGACAGCTAAAATTTAAAGCGGCACTGCCTTGTAAAGGGAAATTTGCCTTTACAAGGCAGCGCCGATTTAAATTTTAGCTGTCATCTCGCCGAACTCACTCCGGTTTCTTCAACTCGCGGATGATACATTTACCCCTAGATGTAGTTTAATACTTTTGGGTGGGTGTTAGGTACTTGTGAAGTATATGTACGCCACTACACTTTGCCCTTCTGTCATTTCTGTTATCACTAATTTTGATCATAATTTAAGCGCCAACATTTTACGCAGTGCTTTACAGTCAGAGAATGTTATTAATCTATTATTTAAGATATATATGCTGTCAGTTATGTCGAAATATAGTAGTATTTATATGTTATATCAGAGTTACATGCATATTAGTGAAATACACGGAATGGGTTGAAGGAATAACATCATGAGTGGTATCATAATGAACCTCTTTACATATCCTACTGTTTGGTTCACTCTGCGAGGGAATCGCAGAGTGCATACACAAGTTATGAATGATAGGGAATTATGATCTACTTAAGACTAAGGAATCTTGGCGGGAAGAGCAGAGCATACCCCCTGCAGAGATGACCCCCTCCTTTGGATTCCTTTGTATGAACTGGCCAATGATGACGACCCCTTGGACCTTCCTGAGACCTGGACCAATAGATGCAAGCTATTCCATCTTTTTTGTATTACTGTATTTGATTGTGTATATAAGCAGCAGCTTGTGATCCAGAGTGCAGACTTCTTGTCCCCAGACTTCAGGATTGAATGACTGCACTGGATCCAGAGCACCTGCGATAAGTAATGGCTGTATTTACTATTACTTCGCTTGAGCATATTATTCTACTTATTTGCGAATAAATCTTTGTGCTTTGGAAACACAAATCGAGGTTCGACAATCGTTATTGGTTAGCGACAATACGCACATAACAATGCATGAGAGGAGCTCTTGGCCTCTCTAGATGACGTAAGTGTTATCTTGCGAGACTGTCAGCTGCGTGTCACCAGATGCTGCACTTAGTAGGAGCCTACTGTGGTAATTATAGTGATAATTATAATTTTCTTTCTGTTTTATCAAGTATGTTATTTATTTTTATTTATTTAATCTTTACATCAGAAATTTATAAAATAAAGTTATTGTTTTGTTTATATTTGTCTGTTTCCTTATAACTACATCTATATACCTTACTCTAAAAATTGTGCTTTTTGGTCACTGTCCCGCTTTAGTCCTGAGTGCTGGGACATATGTCCCCCTCTGGCGAGCGGTCTCTGCACACTTCTACCAATAGTGTATGTGGCAATGCAGGGCTTTTTCTGTAGGGACGTGGTCTAGCGCTTTTCCCCTGTGTTGAAGTCAAATAATTGGAGGAAATCGTTATAAATTAATAAATATCGCTTGCTATAGTTCCCTGTGTGATTGCGATAAGTGTGCAAGGGTTAAATCACATAGAAAAGCATAATAAATACATCTACATTCACACCTACATTTGAAAATAGTTCACTTTTAATAAAGGTTCCAACTCACATTCTTTTATTATTAAGACTAAGGGCTAGATTTACTAAGCTGCGGGTTTGAAAAAGTGGGGATGTTGCCTATAGCAACCAATCAGATTCTAGCTTTCATTTATTTAGTACCTTCTACAAAATGACAGCTAGAATCTGATTGGTTGCTATAGGCAACATCCCCACTTTTTCAAACCCGCAGCTTAGTAAATCTAGCCCTTAGAGTTTTTATTTACCAAAGGTAACCTACATAACAAATATTTATGGTTCAGGTCATAAGAAATGTATTGTGTTTGGTCTTATATTAATCCACATTTCACCAGCAGGAATCCGGTATCATTGGATAAGCGATCGCACATTGCGATTGCTAATTATGATTAATATAAGATTAATAGGCTAGTTTAATTTTTACAGAAGAAAGAAAAAGAGAATTGGTGTTTTAATAGGGATGCACTGCGACTTCCAAAATCGTAGGAAATATGTGATATATACCATATATCAATCAGTAAAACTTTTATTGCTACATAAAAAATGTCGGAAGTAGCGAAATATAAAGTGACTATTGTGCATAAAGTGAACGTGAGATAAAATACCCTGGAAGCACTCTTTATCCAGAGGAGTAAATAATAAAGTAACTATAGATATAACCCATATAATAGTAGGTCCTCTATAGCTATATATTTTCTCCTTAAACTCAGAAATCCACCTTGTTGTGATTATTGTGTAATCACAATTTAATTATCCAGTGAGATAATAGGTCTTATTAATAATAAAGACATCTCAGAGATCATCAAATCAATGGCATTACTTAATCTCATCTACAATAGGTAAAATAAGCCTTGCATGGACTATCTATGCTAAATGTCCTGTACTAAGGCTATTACTAGCAGTATCTCATACTCTTTCCTGTAGCGGAGGTATGGTGCATCAGCGCAGCCCTGGCTAGTTAATCAAGATATTTGATAATATCTGCCTGACAATGCTATATCTTCCTCCACTAAGTATGAAAAAGTTCCCCTCAATAAAGTTGATGTCTATTGATCGTTGATCAAGTCTCCACTAATCTGAACCCCTCCACAATCCATTAGAGACTCACATTCACTAATTCTATTCTAAGATAGTTAGAAAGAGTTACGGGCAGTGTATTGCTAGCTACCTATTTGACCTCCGTTAGCTTTGGGTATGTGGAGCCTATGAAATATGCCATTGAGTCTTAAATAAAACTGGATCAGAGAGTTTACACAGCGACAACACTGACGCGCGTTTCGCTAGGCTTTTTCAAGCTTTTTTTTTCTAAACGAAGAGGGAGACTTTCAGTAATCTGTGCTATTGTATTTCTTTTTATGAGTAAATAGGCTAGTTTAAACCAGATTTTTGGCAAGTCACTGAGGACCTTCCCCTTTGGAGAAGCATCGTTTGAATAAGGGATCAATACCTTATTACAGGCAAGGGAGAAGAATTCTTCAGATATCTATTATAGGATCTGGAAGAAGTTGTCTCCGAGTGTAGCACCAGATTGAAGCCAGTAGCAGCCACCATTCCGCAGGTCCTGGATGGCCTCAGCACCCATGTACAAAGTAGAAGACTTTGTAAACTACATTGTACAAGGGTGAATGCTTACATTACCCCCTTAACAACAATGATAATCCCGTCGGCATGGTGAATGACGTCATCAAGTGGAGCCGGCTTCTTACTTGATCGTGATTGGCTGAAGTCGGTTTGAAGAGGAGTCGTCATCGGTGATGGTCCGGAAGGAGCCCTTCTGAGTCCTCAGGTTGGTGTTATGAATCCCAGTGTATTTACTAATAGCAACAACAATGTAAAGCAAAGTGTCTTTATTAAAGTAAATACACAAACAAAAGATCCACAGGTTTGAACAGGTTTCCTAAAGAGACTGTATAGCAACAATGGCAGGTGCTGATAAAATAAATTTTACCCCAGTCCAAAAGGCACAAGGCAGTCCAGGAGAGCAGGCAGAGTCCAGGGATCAAGCAGTGATCAGACAATAAATCCAAATAGCCAGGTTGAGATGAGGCAAATAAGCGAAGTCCAGAAGTCAGGCAAAAAGATCAGGGCAACAGGCAAAACAGCGTGGTCCAAAGTACAGGTAAATGATTCGCGGTCTCAGGCAAGCAGGCAAGGTCCAAGAAACAGGCAGGGGTCATACACAGAAGGTCAGTCCAGCAGGTATACAACAAATGAACAGGAGCAGGAGTAGCAGCCAGGAACAAACGGGATGAACTGCACAGAGCACAGCTTGAGGCTGGTCTTTAAAGGAGTGTGACAGGTGCAGTTCCAATTAGGTCTCAGGTAAGGAGATTAACTCCTTCAGGCATGCAGAAGAGTCTAGGACAGAACAGCAGCACCTCTGGTGGAACAAGGTACTGCTGCCAAATACAAAACACAGGAAGAGTCGTAACAGTTGGCATAAGTCTTGTTGGGGTACTCGGCATCGATATGCCGTACCCCACCCTTAAATACCGTTAACTCCTTTTCTTCGAGAGACTCAATGGCAGCCCGTCCCACCCATGCTTGTAATGGGCTGTTTATATTTTTCACAAGTACGTTTGAGAAGTCACTCAAAGGCACAGGGTAAGACGAAGAGCTACCTACCTTATTTACAATCTGGAGGTGGTTATTGACACCTGTCTCTACCTCACCATGAAAAGGAAGCTACCATAGTTATGGCTTCCATGGAGTCTCTCGAAGAAAAGAATTAACGATAAATAACCCCTTCTTTTCTATGCACGACATTTTCACTTCCAACAATGACACCAATAAATGAAAAATGTTGACAACTTGCAGCTATTGAGGGAACACTCAATTATGGATTGTACCAACAACTCTAACATGGGGGGGTGATGCAGGGCAGACAAAGATTGAGAATGTCTTGTCTAAACTTTCCTTTAAATTTTAACTTCGGTAACTATAAATAAAAAATCCCAATGTCATGCAGTTGACAGGTTCACTTTAAATCATTCTTAATGAGATGTACCCTATACTAAAGTAATATGGAAAACTGCAAGGCACTAATTATATCTTTACATTGCTGGCTCGGTTGCTGTAACTATATTCATTCCTTTTATCCTCAGTGGCCACCAGATATAATTGATTCCTGAATAAATTCTGGAAGATTGAGGGGGTTGTAAAGACACATTATTCTCTGGGTACCAGACCCTCTATATTCCTATGCCCCATAACAGTAATGTCTATATAGGTACACATCAGGCATTGCTGCCCCAAGGGCCCGGGTATGTGTTACTGTGCCCGGGAATAAAATAAAAAAAAAAAATATTTAGTATCAAAGTTTGAACCTTCCCCCCCCCCCCCAGAATAGCACAAATAGTGATTCTTTTACATCATGTGTCCACTGCGCCCTGTCATTTTACAAGAAGCAGATTTCTAGCGCATCAAGTTAGCAGTGACTGCTGGAATACTAACATTTGTTCCTGATGGAAGGAACTGGCCTGATATTTAGTTATTGAGCTGCTATTTGGGATCAGATTGTTCCTTGCTAAGTGAGGGCTAGGTGCACTAGTGTAGTTCATGTTATGCAAAAACAAGATTTTGTGTAACGGGACAACATATTTAAATGAGCTTCTAGGAGTGAAGGGTGTGCATTTTGGGAGGCA